>NC_054707.1:39996639-40169139 GCF_016097555.1 Gigantopelta aegis | reverse complement strand
ATATATATATATATATATATATATATATTGTATACAATTGTATATGACTTATTTAATTTTTGACAAAATGTAATTTGATTTTTCTATTTTAAAAAGGTGTGGTGTAATATCTAAAATGCTACTTCCGAGATCCCATACATTTAAACAACACCACATTTAAATAATACATATAAATCAAATACAGGCAAATACTCAACTATGGAGTTGCCACCAGATAATTTCAGACTTTATCCAGATACTGATCTTTGGACTGGTGCTTGACAAAACTAACACTGAACATCTTATTTCTACTTTACTGTATATGTCACTGTGTCCATGTAGCGGAATGCATTACAGACTTGTGCTTCTGAGTCGAGTTGGAGCGTCTGTGCCGCTGTATGTCCGTCAATCTAATTTGGGCTGCCCTTAGTATGAAACAAATCTAACACCGATCAATTATGGTTTGAGGAGTGCGATACCCACCTCACATTTTAAAGAGAGCGGTTTTTCACTCTCCTAGGTTTTGTAAAACGAAAGTTAGACATTATGTTTTACCATATATCATAATATACTTGAATCTCTAACACGTGTCATATGGCAAATTGCAATTATTATATGTATACATTCAAAGATTGTTAATTTACGTTTATATACTTATATTATGTTGGGGTATTTTCAAGTTCTAATATCTATTGATACTAATACATTTTAAACTACTTAACATTACCATCAGCACAAAGAAATATTAAAACTGCATTACCAAGTACACATCAGAGCGTGCTATTCATACCTTTACATGTTATTTGGCGTCAGACGACAAAATTGGATTTCGTAATCCGATTGAAATGAACAGAATTGAACTCGGATCTGTAGCCTACGAGTTGCAGGTATCAAAGGAAACGCTAACAATAAAATGAGTTCTATGTAAAGTTCAGTACTTGATGAACTGGGAATGTCATCTTAACCTTCGTTCTTTGTATTAAATGCAGTCAATGCACATACTTCCATCCAGAACTTATTTTTTCTTCGTGATACTGACTTTTATTATACGTTTTAATATTACCTATCTGTGATATTTGTATTTTTGCACTGTTCTTTACACTGTGTTTTTATTTAATTATTGAATTTTTATCTTGATGTGAATCATCATTTAATGTTTTGCCTCTACCATAGTTTGACACCCAATAGCCGATGTATTTTTCGTGCTGGAGTGTCGTTAACCATTCATTCAATGCACATACAAACATATTTTCGTTTTTAATCATATGTGTGTGTGTGTATATATATATATATATATATCTATATATATCTATATCTATCTATATCTATCTATATCTGTATATATATACATGTATGTATATATATATTTTTTTTTTGGGGGGGGGGGTGGGGGTGGGGTGGGGTGGGGGTGGGGGTGGGGGGGGGGGTGGGGGGGGGGGTGGGGGAGGGGTGTGATACACACTAGCTTTTATGCTCGTGGAAACTGGCGTATTTAAATTATCCCTCAGCCTATGGCTCGAGGAATAAAACGATTCCCAAACTCGTTCCATAAATTTCGTATAACACTCTCGCTCAAGCAATACTCTTTATATGTGTGTAATATGGAGGGGTAGGGAAGGGGTATAGATCGGGTATTATACTTCCCTGTTAAAAGCTGAGTGATAAAAAGTGCCTAGCGTTTTATATATATATATATATATATATATATATATATATATATATATATATATATATATAAACCTATATACAATCCTTTAGGAACCGGGTGGTAGGGATATATAACTCTTCAAAAAAAGAAACTTGACATTGGTAAAAATAATGCTATCGGGCTATTTTTACAGAATCAAAGACCTCGTAAAGACAATCAAGTAAGTGAGCGAATGGTGATGCAAAAACACTAGAAAACACGTCTGATTCGCATAAACGTAGCCATAGTGAACGTCTGTACTGAAACGCAAAAACGCAACCCTCAGAGAAGCACGTGCATCATGAAGTTCTGTAATTTTGCATGCCGAACCCTCCGTTGGTAGGGCAGACCATCTCTGCTTTATGGGCACGGTACAACACCACTCATAGTGTTAAAGGAAGGAACAATTAAGGCATTTGACCTGGTATGCATATTCAATGATATATAATGCACATTACAGCTTAATATCAAGAAGTATAATCGTATAGTTAATTAATAAAACGGTTAAATGTGACGGCTATTATATATAACGGGCGCAGCCATTTTGTATTATCCCATTTTGTATTATCTGGCGAGTTGGTGGTTACGTAATACCTAATGTGTCACGTCAGGAATTAGTTTTCGAACTAAAGAAACAAAACATACGTGATTTTTGCGGATGCATCGCAATATCCTGTAATAATAGTCATCCCAGTAAGCAAGCAACAATTATATATTATTTTTAATACAAAATAAACCACCATTGTCAAAGTGTTGAAATAACTGTATTATGTTTTGTACATAAATTAAGTACTGAAATAGTAATCGGAGTCTTTTCTTAGTTAATTGGTCTTTTCTTTCCGTGGCCTGTACCTGTGGTTCCTGATTGGTAGGTGTATATTTAGACGGTCCCCAGACACTGTGTCTAGACACACTAAAAAGACGTGCCTCTTTTATTAAGATCACAGGGTATTGTGTGTTAACCGCACGAACACCCCTCTAATCGTAATCGATCAGCCGTCCTGCTTTATTACTGTAAGTAATTCTGTAAAACCCTTGATTAAGTAGACTTTCCCATCGAAAATAAAAAAACTGACCAATTACGTAGTCCCAAAGAAAAGAAAATTATCACTTGAGTATCCATGGGCGTACATAGGGGGGGGGGGGTTCGATGGGTTCGACCGAACCCCCCCTGAAATCGCTTTTTTTATAATTTAATATATCTTATATTGATATCTGACATTATTATATTTACTCAGCATAGAAATATATGCCCAATATCTCTGCAATCTATTTTGGAACCCCCCTTTTCAAAATCCTATGTATTGGAACCCCCCTTTTCAAAGTACTATGTACGCCCATGGTATCGTGAGTGGTCGTTTTTGCTCGAACGTAGCATACCAATAGGCCTAATAATATGCATTTGTTTCTTTGGATTTTTAAAAAAAAGAAAAATACTATATCTCCATTTCGTTCTATTGATGCAAATTGAAATATATTTAGTTAAATAGTTTATTATACTATCAAGTCATTTATTTTGTTTTACAAGTCAGGTTTTATGAAAGCGAAGCGCCTTGTCGTAAATTAGACAGTTTGTTTACACTGCGCATAGAGGTGATGGACGTAGCTGACGTCACTTCGCCCCAAGCTCTACCACCGGACGTCACAAAAACGAAACAAAATGGCTGCTCCCAGTTAGCAGGAATAATTACGCGTTTTTCATTTGTTAAAGCCGCACGCCCTAGTTCCATCCAGCGAAAATAAATTATAATTTGATTAATCTACAAACCTGTAACACACTTAGATCACGTTTTTATCAAATGGAGTGAAAAAGCAGGTTTTATATCGATAAATACCATGGGAATCCCCATGTCCCAATTGCTTGAAATAATTTTGAAAGTTAGTATTCTGATGTCACCGGTAGATGTCGCTCGAAGCACAACAATGCCTACGTCACGACAAATTTCACAGAGTGCGCACAGACTTGGGGTGCGTTCCTTTCACCTCTCCTGGACATGTTCCAACTGTTCTGTCCTGGTTGTATCCCCTCTCCAGATATCGTAAGACTTAGCAAAACTATTGGTTTTAAGGATTTGTAACGTTTTGTATTGAGACACTTACTTGTCTGAACTTTATTGTTACTGAAAATGTTCACGAACTGTGAAGAAAAATCTCACAAATGGACAACAAGCAAACGACAACAACTCGGATGTTGATTGCGCGAACCGTGCACGAGAAAACAAACCGAAACAAAATGATAACGGTCACGTGGTATACCAACGTCTGTGACGTTTACACAGGAAGATTCCCTCTAAAAATAGATTGGACCTCGCTTGCTTAACGGTTTTTTCTCGAGTGCACGCGGCTTTTTAAGAAATAAAAAAAAATGCATTTCGTGGTTTTACAAACATCAGGATTACCAGGATTACCAAAAAGCACTTCAGGTGAATGGAAATGTGTATTCTAAATAATAAAATGTAAGTAAAGTGCAATTTTATTTGTGAAAAAAATGGGTTTAATAGCGAAAAACAACGCTGTAATGGTTAACAACTAGCCGTAACAAGGGCGTGTCCCTTTAAAGTGTCAGTATGTGTTGGTGGTCCGGGTATGCATCTTTCTTGTTTGAGTTTACTCTACCGTTAATGACAGGCCAAGGTTAGGTGGTTCCACAGTAACCACTGCCGCTCAAGATCGATACATCCGGGTGCTTCATCTTCGAAATAACCGGCCTCGGTGGCGTCGTGGCAAGCCATCGGTCTACAGGCTGGTAGGTACTGGGTTCGGATCCCAGTCGAGGCATGGGATTTTTAATCCAGATACCGACTCCAAACCCTGAGTGAGTGCTCTGCAAGGCTCAATGGGTAGGTGTAAACCACTTGCACCGACCAGTGATCCATAACTGGTTCAACAAAGGCCATGGTTTGTGCTATCCTGCCTGTGGGAAGCGCAAATAAAAGATCCCTTGCTGCCTGTCGTAAAAAGAGTAGCCTATGTGGCGACAGCGGGTTTCCTCTAAAAACAGTGTCAGAATGACCATATGTTTGACGTCCAATAGCCGATGATAAGATAAAAAATCAATGTGCTCTAGCGGCGTCGTTAAATAAAACAAACTTTACTTTTTTTCATCTTCGAAATCGAACCACAACAGCAACAACCACAGCGACACAAATCCCTAGACAACGCGGAATTTCTGACCAGACAGTTCGTAATCGGCTGAGGGAGGCAGGACGTAACGTTTTGACCCCACGTCACTTAGCGGAGCGTCTGCAGTGGTGCCAGAAGAGGGTGAGATGGACACGTGCGAGGTGGAGGACTGTTTTGTTCTCAGATGAGTCTCGTTTTCTCCTGCCATGTGCTGATGACGCACACGTGTCTATTGACGTCGAGGGGAACGTTATGCTCCAAACTGCGTGCAACAAATCGACCGTCTTGGTGGTGGCAGTTTCATGATGTGGGCAGGAATCTATCATGGTGGTAGGACGGCTCATGTGCATGTGGCAGGTGCACGGACGGGCATCAGATATAGAGACAAGATCTTGCAGCATCACGTCATTCCGCAAATGAACGTCAACGGTGGAAGGTTTCAGCATGACAATGCAAAGACCACATGTTGTACGTGTCAGTCAGGAGTTTCTGCAGCGCCACAACGTCCAGACATTACCTTGGTCTGCCCATTCGCCAGGTTTAAACCCAATAGAACACCTATGGGATGCACTGGATCAGCGTGTGCACCGGAGGAATCCACCACCCCAGACACTTCCGCAACTTCTTACGGCACAGCAGCATGAGTGGCAGAACATTCCACAACGTGCGGTGCAACGTTTGATTGCTTCCATGCGTCGCCGTTGTCAAGCTGTCATCAGGGTCGTAACCGATACTGACATTTTGCCCACCCCTATGTCACACATATTCCTGTGTACATGTTTCAGGTGGATTCCCAGATATACAGTCTTAGACATGTACAGAGTAATCCCCTTTCCATGGCGTCTTGATCTTTGGTTGCTTTGAAAATCAATGTCAAGTTTCTTTTTTTGAAGAATATATATATATATATATATATATATATATATATATATATATATATATATATATATATAACCTATATACAAGCCTTTAGGAACCGGGTAGTATGGAAGGGCTGTACCCAGTAGCGGATACAGGGGTCCAGACCCCCCTTTTTGAAAACCGACCATAACCTTTCAGCTGTAAGAGGCGCGCTGTGTAAAAGGAGGGATCAGTCATCACATTTGGACCCCCCTCCCCTTTCAGAAATCCTGCATTCGCGCCTGGTACCCACGCACACATTTGAGGGGAAAAAGCATGGTTTGTTTTGTCCTACTCCATTTAAGTAAAGATAAAAATCTGGCTTGTGCCACCCTCCTCTAGACAGTGCCCCGTCCCTCCAGACGTCGTTCCTACGGGCCTGCAACATCGTGGACAAAATGCCAGTTTGAAAAATGTTTTAGTTGTCGAGCCATTCTCACAAGAAAATATTTCTTTTCTTAACACCCCCCCCCCCCCCCCCCCCCCCTTTTTTTTTTTTTGTATCTATCTGGAGATCCTATATTATTGTAACCTTGTTCGCTGATACCGGTTTTTTAATTGCATTCGTAGTTATGTTTGGCTAGTTATTCCATATAAACGAGAGTCGTAATTAAATGTATTATTAAAACCTGCGTGTGTATCGAACAGTAAATATTACTGGTTCTAAATGATCACGATATCTTTCACAGACTAGCTAATGATATTCTGGGGTTGTTACTCTGATTTCCATACACGATTATTTATTATTCATTAACAATTGATAATTATCAATCGGTGATGATATCTAGCGTGATGCATTACGTCGTAACGGTATTTAATCTATTGAAGGAAATGTTTTGTTTAACGACGCACTCAACACATTTTACTTACGATTATATGGCGTCGGATTAATCTATTGAAATGCACAAGATAGAGTGCAGTGAACTTCACATAGATTTGCAAATGAAAGGTACCTTTTTTTTTTAAAGTCAACAATAGTCACAGGATGTGTGTTCAAATGCCATGAAATAATGTGTCAAGCCATTCAAAGTCTAGCATTTCCCCGAGGGATCGCAGTACAATACCAGTAATAACATATTTTGTGTCAACTCGACCTGGACCAAAACCGTCAATTGTTATTCTAAATGGTAAAACATAGCTCATAGTCAGGTTTTATCTGCTGATAGTGCATAAGGGGGCTATATTTTACCGTTTAACTTGCTTACTTACTTACTTACTGAGAGAGAGAGAGAGAGAGAGAGAGAGAGAGAGAGAGAGAGAGAGAGAGAGAGAGAGACAGAGAGAGAGACAGAGAGAGAGAGACAGAGAGACAGATATACAGACAGATAGAGAGGAGGAGGGGAGAGAGGACCGGGGAGGGTACCAGTGCAGGGGCGGCAGTGTAAAAACAAAAATGGTGGTACCGCTCGAGTTTGCCACTCTTCTTTCAAATTTGAGATAATGTAGTGAGATTGTATTATAAGTATGCAATGTCATTTGTTTATTTAATCAATGTAAAAGTAATTTATATGCTATCAGATATAAATAAATAAATTATTGTTCTACTTTAAATTTTACAAACATTTTATTTTTTAGAAGTGAGCAATGGATTGGTTCATGGTGTTGGCTCAGAACACGATTTGACTTCCAGGACAAAACGAAGTGTAAGATCACTTTATATGTAATAAGGAACTACAGGTAGTACTAAACCAAATAACTTCCGGCTGGGTCAGAGTTCGAGGTGAACTTTTGATAGAGACGTTAACAGCAAAAGTCCTGTGATTGGTTATAAATGTGACTGTGTTGGTTGTTAAAAAAGATTAGTTTCATCTGGAGAAAAATGTATGCAATTTTATTGCATCTAGTACCAATGTGTCAAGTAGCCTTGCGCTTGAAACATGTATGGGGTACCTGTAAAAAGAAATACTCAAATTTTGTGCGGAACTAGGGTAGTCATAGACGCTACCCGTAATCTCTGAAATGAGCAGCTTGACCCCCAACTTCTTCTGATTCACTTTAAGGGTGAGGGGTAGTTGTATTTATACCCATGGTGTTTATGTCGATTGATACACTGCAGGTAGGAATTTTAGCCACATATGTTATTATTGTCGTCTATGGGATTTGATTTGGTAGTATACACCCTATAGCAACAAGGATTTAAGGTTTAAAAACTGTTCATTCCATCATGGAGATTCCCATTGGGGCATATCTCAGTAAAATCAACGTTATTCCGTATGCAGATTACATTTCATTTAACCAATCAAAAGAGGCGACATATAGCTCAGTGGCAGAGTCCTCGCCTGAGGTGTGGTGGGTCTCAGGAACGGCCACCCTCAGTCGACTCGTATTAGTCACCGTTCCAACCAGTGCCTGATCAGGCTGATGACTGGTACATCAGAGACTATGGTGTGGACTATTGAGTATTCCGTGACTGCTGGTCAACTCACACCAAAACCAACTCGCTCCAGCGGTTGGTCAACTTGCCCCTAAAACAGTTGCCAATTCGCGCCAATGATTGGTCAACTCGCCCCAGTGTTTGGTCAGCTCACCCCATTCTCAACTTTACTGTCCATAACTAATTGTGACGATATCATTAAAATAGACGTCTTTGGTGTGTCATTTTATTCAGTGAAATTCCGACAATTTGTGTGTTTGATTAAAACTGATCTAATATTGGGCAGGTCCTAATACTACTGTGACAATTTACGCCTTTGTATGTTCTGACTTGAAATATATTGCAGTTCCGTCAAATCTAATACATTAATTTAAGTTTACTTTGAACATAATTAAGTGCAACTGTGGCGAATTAATCAACCACTGGGGCGAGTTGGTCACATTTTTGGGGCGAGTTGACTAAACAATATGGGGCGAGTTGACTCTAGGGCGGGTAGACCAACTCTAGGAGCGAGTTGACCTGCTCATCTATTCTGTCTATAGGAATGTGCGTATATAAAATAGTCCTTGCTGCTTTATTAAATCTAATTCTCATTGCGTTCACTTAATAAACGTGCATGTACTTTTTAGGTGAATCTAAATAATTCATGTAAATTCGAAATCTTTATCCAAAACAGGTTTTATTGTTTTTTTTTTGTGTTTTTTTTAGTTGTGTGTTTTATTTGGTTTGGGGTTATTGTTGGGGGTTTTTGTTGTTGTTGTTTGTTTGTTTGTTGTTGGGTTTTTTTTTGGGGGGTTGGGTTTTTGTTTTGGGGGGGTGTTGTTGTTTTTTGTTTGGTGTGGGGGGTTTTTTTTTGGGGGGAGGGGGTTGGGGGAGGTGGTGTTCAGTAAAAGTTTATAATGTCACCAATTTAGTGGTTTAATGACAGGAGGAGATTTGGCTCGTGAAGTTAGGGTAATACTCTAACAATGGGCTATAATAAAATATTTCAAATGTGGACATAATATATATATAATTAATTAAATCTACATCTGATGAGTGAGAGCAATAATTCAACTCTCTCACGAAACAAGCCTGTCATGTAGAGAAAAACATACACTTTTTAACGATATATATATATATATATATATATATATATATATATATATATATAAAAGAGTACATTTTGTGGTCCTCAGGAGCACTTGTTTCCCACTTTCGGTTCCTACGGGCCTGATTAATATAGTAATAGTTATTACCACATGTCCCGTTCTTGACAGTCGTTGTGTTTCTATAGTTACACCTGTTATTTATTTTCAGATAAACCCTTGTGCCGATAAATTTAGGGTTATCAAGGGTCACACGGCATGTCTATCCGGATCCGTTTCGACTTCACTGTTAGGTGAGTGTGCATTTCAGGTTTTAATATTTGTAGTAATAATGATTTTGCTGTATAAATGTTAAAAATGCATACTTTATAGTTAGTTTTTATTATAATCATTTATTATTAAACAAAATTACATTGGGCAACATAAATGTCCTTTGTTAGAATTCTTTCGCCTGCGAAAGGTGTCCTTTATTAGTTCCAGGATGCTAATTCTATACTTAGTTGTGGTTTCACAAGACAGTGAAGACTAAAGTACTAGTTTGAAAGCGTTCGATCCAGTGGCTTTGGGTTCAGTCTTTTGACAAAAAACAATGTCACTTTTAAAATTCAAAATGGCAGCACTAGTGGCTAGTTATTTTTTGTGTTCCGTTTTTAAATTGATCTCACTATGTCATAGAACACCTGGAAAAGTGAACGATTATTCCGCTTATAGCCGCTGGGCTACAGGTAGAAATCCAAGATTGATGCTTTTTAGTTGGACGACTCCGGGTCTCTGATATGGTCAGTTAAGTCTTCTGGATACTAATTTTCAGAATTTGTTTTATTTTGATTCAGTTGTTGTTGTTGATGATGATGATGATGATGATGATGATGATGATGATGAATTTGTTTCATCTTGATTCTGTTGTTGTTATTGGTGTTGTTGATGATGATGATGTTGTTGTTGGTGTTGTTGGTTTGCTCTCGCTACACCACTGGTACAGCAAATGGCATCGATGTTTTGTTTCTTTTCTTCTTCTTTTTTCATCCAACTAGTGTGTAAGTCTAGAGTTACGGTAGATGTAATGTCCTTATCGTGTGTTGGTCGCAGGCATTTGCACCAACGTGATTTATATATGCAACCTTGATATATAAATGGTTATGTTTTTCTGTAAATGGCACTCAAAACATGCATTTGTTCTTCTCTTGCAGACAAAGTACCACAAAGTGACATAGATCTGATTGTAAACAAACATAACGAATACAGATCAAACGTTTCACCAACAGCCTCGAATATGTTGCAAATGGTAAGCCATCAAAGTAATCATTATATAACATGTTCTATAACATTATAATATATATGTTTCTCTCCAGTTATTTTGCTTCCTTATGTAGCATATTTATTTATACACTACAAAATTTTATAGTCAGAATGTATAACAATTATTCATTATTATTTTGTTGTAGTCCAGAAGATGTGTGAATGAATCGTGTATTTTTTTTCTATAAAAGCATGAAACTTGGCACACACATACTACACAATATAGAGATTAATTGTAAGATTGGGGGGCACTCTCAATATGACGTGTGTTGGGAAAAGTCAGGCATTTATCCAAAATGGCCACCATGGCAACTTCTCTACATAAAAACATGGACAAAATAACCCTAAATATTTTATTGTCCTTTTGTTTAACTATTTTCATGAATGAATCAACAGATTTAAAAACATAATTAGAAAATTGTCCTTGGATGACCTCTAGAGGTCATTTCAAGGTCATAACTGAAATTTTTTATTGTCCTTAGATGACCTCTAGAGGTCATTTCAGGGTCATAACTGAAGAAAGTTATACAAGTTCTTAACGAGGCTCTATCAAAAAAGTTTGTTTTGTTTAACAACACTATTAGAACACATTGATTTATTAATCATCAGCTATTGGATGTCAAACATATGGTCATTTTGACACAGTCACAGAGAGGAAACCCGCTACATTTTTCCATTAGTAGCACCATCTCACAGACAGGATAGCACATATCACGGCCTTTGATATACCAGTCGTGGTGCACTAGCTGGAACGAGAAATAGCCCAATGGGCCCACCGACGGGGATCGATCCTAGACCGACCGCGCATCAGGCGTGTGCTTTACCACTGGAATACGTCCCGCCCCTAGGCTCTATCAAAGTTGTTAATGACTATGTTTTCTTTCTCAGTCGTGGGATGTGGAGACGGCCATGATAGCTCAGCTGTGGGCAGAGCAGTGTAAACTAAAACACGACAGCGGAGATAAGAGAGTGATCCCAGGTAAGAACAAAACTTTTGTTTTGTTTAACGACACCAGTGGAGTCCAATGATTTATTAATCATCGGTTATTGGATGCCAAACATTTGGTAATTCTGACACGTAGTCTTCAGAGGAAATTTGCTACATTTTTCCATTAGCAGCAAATGGTCTTTTATTAGCACTTTACCACCGAGGCGGTCCGAATTTGTAATAAAAGCGAGCGCTCTGCCGACTGAGCTAAAGCCCACATCTCAGATAAGAACAACTCTGTGGAAGAGGCATATTTTTGCATTCGAGCAAATATTGCGAGATATTTGGACAAAATGAGCTGACCTAAAACTTTTTCACCATGTATTTACATACTTTTACTTATAATATTATTTGTGATCCATTCAAAAATGCGTAGTGATACGTTTGAAACCCTGTATAACTGGCTCGTAGTAATGCATATATGAATAAACGTTGCTATTCAGATTGTGGCATTTTCATTTAATTAAAAATAAATTGGGGTGGGGGGGGGGGGCGTGTTCCTACGGCTACTAGCCACGTGACGAAGGCGACAGGAACAGGCTTATGAGTGCATTCTGGGTCATTTAAAACAAATTTTTTTTATCATTTCAAAAATCAGAGAAGGGTTAATACTAATGTTAGATCGTACCCACCCCTCCAGCTCTGATAAACAAAACTATTGAATATAGACGTTCTTAATGTGGATATCTTTATACGGTTTTGTTATTGTTCTGTCTTTGTCTAGCAACCTCAAATCCCACATGGAACACCATATCAACTGATAAGGAATATTAAAAAAACAAATGTATAATGTACGTTATACAATTAAAAAAGTGAACAATATTCATGTGAAATCAAACACTAATGATCCTTACAATGAGTATATTTTCGTATTTTAGGTAAATTTTCCTTAGGACAAAACATTGCCATGGGTGCTACTAGTTGGCTAGAAGCTCTGACTTTGTGGGAAAACGAGAAAACTAAGTTTCATTTTGGAACAGGCAATAATTTCGAAGAAGTTGGACACTATACACAAGTGAGTACTTCTCTACGTCCATCCTTTTTTAACTATTTTAAAAGTATTGGGATTGTAACATTGAAATTTTCAAACTACACTTTCGAAACTGTTACTATTTTAACAATATTTGACCTATGGGCCTACAATTTATTTGAATATGGCAAATATCCATATTGTAATGAGTGTGAAAAATATTAAAATTACGAACTCCATACTGTTTGACCAATTCTATATTCACTAAAATGGTGACTTGTACATTAATAGCATTTGCGAAATCATTGTTTGTGTGATATTTCAGATGGTGTGGGCCAACACAAATAAAGTCGGATGTGGCGTTGCCAAGTGTGGAACAAGTAACTTCCATGTCTGCAACTATGGACCAGCGTACGTTTTAAAAATAAATTAGTGTTAAGATAATCAGTTTAGTTTGTATAAATAAATTAATTAATTGATTTATTATTATTATTAATAATTAATTAATTGATGTTTAAAAATCTGTGAAACAGCGAAACATTAGCAAATATTGTGTTTGGCTTTCTGGAAATACCATGATATGATCTTTCGTACAATAGTTATTGTTTTCATGGCAACAAAAACCAAATCTTGCTAAAAGTAACACACACAGTGCGCACACACACACGTCTACATATACACATGCGTGTGCACACGCACACGCACACGCACAGGTAAACGTTCCTATAGTTTTATGGCCAACTGTCAAAGGTCAAGGTCATAAAGGTAAACTGTTAATATTTAAAGACGTAAAATTATTTGATTTGCTTATGACCAAAACATTACATACACAAACCTCAAAGAAATGTTTCAGTTGGTGGCTACACAATAAGTTCTGAATGTACTGTCATTTAATTTTTTTCTTCTTTAATAAATACTAAGCATTCTTTTTGAGGATTCAGTTCTATATTCGCTCAGCATTGTATCAGACCTGGGGCTTAGTTAACTAAACTCTAGCAACTATGTGATCTTGGAGTACAATACAAACATACTTGCAAGGAAGATGTGATGTGATGGCTTTGTATATTAGGGCTTTGACGCTTTTGCATAGTTGATCTTGTTCTAAGGCTTTGGGTAGAGGTCGAACTCTTTCAGATTCAGACAAACTTTGCGAATGATAGCCACGAAGTCCAACCAATTGCCAGACAGCCGGCCGACAAAGCATGCTAGCTGGGATATCAAAGTTTTCATCTATTGTTTGTTGGTTTTTTTGTAGTGGAAATAATGGAAATTACAGTATTCCATACAAAACGGGAACACCCTGTGATGGCTGCAAAACGTGTGAAGGAGGGAAATTATGTGGTTAGTAGAACACATTATTATTATTATTTTAAAAACAAACATTTAACAAGCTCTTCCCACTTTCAAATTTAATGTCACACGTTTGAGAGCAAAGCTCTTCTTTGGAAGATCATGTATTAATAGAAATGGCCGAAAACAAAAAGTTTTAAGTATAAAGAGTTTCATGTATTCTTCAAAGATCATGGATCAATACACACGGATATGCAATCACAAACAAATAGATACAGAGAACAAATTGCTAATCACAAAAACACATTCTGCTTTGGGCTGTCAGAAATAAGTTTGAAATTAGGTAAGGAGAGTATGAATTTAAATAAGTTTAGGGATTTATTTTTGTTAAACGACACCACTAGAGCACGTTGATTTATTAATCATGAACTGATGGATTGAAAAATTGTGATAATTGTGGCATGAAGTCTTAGAGGAAACCCGCTACATTTTTCCGTTACCAGGAATTTAAATCATGACCAATAAAACAGTTCAGAACCTAATCATTTACAAGACATTCAATTGTAGATATTCTTAAACTGCATTCTTGAACATTTACACTCAATTTTTTTATCATTTCAAAACGGTAATAAAAAAATATTCTAACAAAATCTCAAGATATTATTTTTAAATATCTACAACAATCAATATGTTGTTTTTCAGAATGCAGACTGACGTGTCTAAATGGTGGAACTTTGAATCTATCTTCCTGCACGTGTAGATGTAGACAAAACTGGTCATTTTATGTTTTCCACAATTGTTCAAGTACGATTTTATATTCTCATCCTTGAATGTATTGAAAACACAATTTCTTATATATATTAAACACTTATTTCAGAAACAATGCATGTCCTAATAGACTACATAGAAGTCGGGAGCGGTACTCTTCCATCTCTACAGATTATACACCCCCACCCACCCACACGCACACACACATTATTTAAAAGGCATCTTCTGACGCCTATCTAGGGCTCGAAATAGTTGGTAAACTATGGCCTGGCTTGGTGCTTATAAAACCTTTAGAGTCTAGACTCGAGACTAATAGAGTCTGAGACAGTAACGTCATGGCAACGCGATACAAATTGCATTTGTGTGACGTCATTTGAGATTGAGTCTGGACTGTAAAAAATTTATAAGCACGGGCCCAAGTGTTATTTAAAAAAAAAATAGCAGGCCAAAAGATATATGACCAGCTACAAAACAATATGGTCTGCTGGAAATAAGACAGCACCGGGTGAGTGAAGGGTGTTGGACAGTGTTGAGAATTAGGACCTTGATACAATGAGCATTATAAAATTAAAATATAACAGAATCTCGAGCTCATCTTCAGCTAAATAGAAAACGATATCATCGTACATACATTTGTCTCTTGAAGAATGACCTGCGATTTTCGGGGTAATTTTTGAAGGTGAACTTTTATTTCACCTCCTAGGTATAACAAATAAACAGCTTTTCGCTTTTCAAAGGCCGCCATTTTAAGCCATATTAACATGTTATTTTATATGGTATTCATTGTTTTTTACCATTCATTAAATCCATGTGGTTGTGACCGCAGATTGAGCATATAAAAATGTATTAAATAAGTGATGTTTACATAATGCACTATCACTTTGTATATTTTGACAGTGGACTGTAGTCGAGTGAAGACTGACCCCAGCGTTTGTCAAACTGATTATGGAAGTAACTCGTGTGGACTTATTGCCAATGACTGCCCCAACAAATGCAAATTTTGTCCGTGTGAGTTTGAAGACTTATTTATTAGGAATATCAGCAACGCAATCATAAATGGAATCGTTATGGTAAATGGCTAAATGTCAACTAAGCTGATTCCAAAATAATTAAATCATGGTGCAATATGACTTACCGGTGACATTTAATTTTAAAACTGATTCTATGAGCTTGCCTGAAACATTTTCAACATGCATTTTCATTATTCTATCCACATTATAGCTGTTTGGCAGTAATGCTATTATGAATAAATGTACTCATATCGAGCAAAAAATTAAATTGACATTTTATTTGTACACTAGCATTCTCATGTGAAACATACACACACATACACACACACACACACACACACACACTCACTCACACTCACACACTCACACTTTTTATAAGTTGCACGGTTGCTATTCTAAACTATTCCTGGGAGTGGCAGTTCTTCTACAGAAGAGATGAAACATACACCTGATAATGGATCATGGAAGCAACCACGACTTCACCTAAAACATCCTTTCGACTCTGCCATGTACTGAGATACAATTTTGATTACAGAATACGGTTTTGTCATTTACATTAAATGCAAATAGGTGATGATATCTCTGTCAGAAATAAATGTTTTCTATAACTAGTTCATCATAGATGATACATTAAACATACAAGTTTGTTTTGGCTTATGGAATACTTTAAATTAAACAATATATATACATGTATATTTTAATCTTTCTTCTGGAATGTTGTTTCTAGTGACACTTTACTTAAAATAGACATATAAGGTTTTTATTTTTGTTTTCAACAGATAGTAGCTTCAACTACACCAAGGAAGCTACAGCAGTGCTGCGGAATCAAAACCAAATATCATGTTTGTGCTTTCCGTCATATGGTTTACAACGCTTCACACCATCTTCTTCATATAACATGCAAGACTGAGCTCAGTTCGTGTGTTTCTTTACAGGAATGTCATAGAACCATTTTACTTTTTTAATTCCAGTGATTTTCATTTCTGATTCAACTTTTACACTTTTTAGTGATTCACGTGTATATTTTAATTAATAAAACTATTAAAATAAAATATAGTTCTTTATATTTTTAAGTCATTTACAAGTTTGATTTCAGTTTGGTGAATATGTCTCAAAGTATATTTCGAGAAGAGCTAATCTGAAAATAAACAAATGGACTAAATTGATCACCATTCGGTTTATAATTCCAAACTTTAAATAGCTATTAATCGGTACCATTCCTAAATTTCTATGAAGCACCAGTCCGCTTGACCAATGAAATTGGAGTTACATCTGTATGCGGTGTGCCATTTCACCAAACACAAATTGAACACACATTGAATTTGTCCTTATATGAACTTTCCCACAGGCAGTACAGTACAGACCACGGCCTTTGAAATAACAGTCATGAAGAATGGGTAGGGATGAGAAAACAACTGAGACTTTTGAGGTGGTCGATCCTGTAACTCACCACATCTCCAGCAAGTCATACCTCGCCAGGGCCCATGGAGAACATGCTTCAACCCTGAATGGATGTGGGCATGCAAAAATCGTTTGGAGTTGGACTAATAAATCAAGAAAAGAAGCAAGATATAAAATATAACTCAGTGACAGTATCTTAGTTTTAATTACAACATATGAAGGAAAAGAAATGTTTTATTTAACGACGCACTCAACACATTTTATTTACGGTTATATGGCGTCGGACATATGGTTAAGGACCACACATATTTTGAAAGAGGAAACCCGCTGTCGCCACTTCATGGGCTACTCTTTTTCGATTAGCAGCAAGGGATCTTTTATATGCATCATCCCACAGACAGGATAACACATACCACGGCCTTTGATATACCAGTCGTGGTGCACTGGCTGGAGAGAGAAATAGCCCAATGGGCCCACCGACTGGGATCGATCCTAGACAGATCGCGCATCAAGCGAACGCTTTACCACTCCCTACGTCCCGCCCCTTACAACATATAAATACAAGGACATAACCAGGTGAGTATTTTCCTGTCCTGGACGGAGGAGCTGGCGGAGGCCGCCACCTGCGCTCAGGACAGGCGTGCGCTACAACAGCTTGTTCTGAATGTGCACGCACGTAAAACCCTATGACATGACATAACATAACCAGTTGAATAAATACATGCCGTGATGAAGATCAACTAGGTTTTAAGCATTACACCAAATAGTATCTCAGTTGGGCAAAGTTCGATGTGCAGCCAACTTTTCATTCTATTGTTAACACTACCAGTTCTGCCATTGATCATAAATATAAAAGGTAGTACTAAACCAAATAACTTTCGGCTGGGTCAAAGTTCGAGGTGCACCAAACTTTTGATAGAGAAGTGAACACTATACGTCCTGTGATTGTGATAAATGTTAGTATGTTGGTTTTAAAACAAAAATAGTTTCATCTTTGGCAAAAAAATGTATGCACTTTTATTCATCTAGTACCACTGTGTCAAATAGTCCTTGTGCTTGAAACATGTATGGGGTACCTGTAAAAAAAAAAGTACTCGAATTTTGTGCGGAACTAGGGTAGTCATAGACCTGTTATCTCAGAAATTAGTAGCTTGACCCCCAATTTTTTCTGATTCACTTTAAGGGTGAGGGGTGGTAGTATTTATATCCGTGGCGTTTATGTCGATTGATACGCTGCTTGTAGAAGTTTTAGCCACATGTTACTATTGTCGTCTATGAGATTTGATTTGGTAGTATACAACCCAACAGCGATTGTTGTCATAAAATGTTGTTTCATCTGGCCAGTACTTCCTGTGATTTAGGAACTACTGACAGTATACCAAGTACAACTTTGCTTGAAATGTGTTCGGGTCCTACTGAAAATAGGATGGCAGTTTGTGTGTGGAACTATAGAGTTGTCAAAGACGCTTCACGTTAAATGTATGAAATGAGAAGCTTAACCCCAGATTTGCCCCGAGTATTTTTAAGGGCTAAGGGTTGCAGTATTTATATCAATGGTGCGTGTAGCAGTTTTAGCCACATAATTAATTTTTACCGTTGTCTGTGATTTGATACGAGCGCCGTGTACGAGAGTAGCGATTGTAACAAGACAAACATTACGATTTCATCGGTTGCTGTGCAGTCAGCTGTTTTAATACGAGGTATAGTGTGATGTCGCCATAACATGCAAAATTGTATAGTGGGCCAGCATGATATGGTATTTAGTGACAAAAACACAAAACATGTATTTATAATATGACAATCAGTTTAAGCTACTGGGCCATTCAGTGGTATGTTGGGACACAAAACTTGAGTTGTGTGGTGCCAACTACCATGGTTACCATTATAATTCTTAGAGGGACGAAAATATGCAAATCTCTTCCTATTTAGGTTGTTGTCATCAACATATTTTACTATACTATACTAGACTTTTTATCTCGAACATCTCTGACCTTGAGCACTTCAGATATGTCTTTCCATTTCATTTAAAGTTATTTCCGTGCTTATATCCAATTACGGTTCAAGCACGCTGTTCTGGGCACACACCTCAGCCACCTGGGCTGTCTGTCCAGGACAGTGGGTTAGTTGTTAGTGGTTAGTAAGAGATCACAGGGTGTAGTGGTCTTACACCTATCCAATGAATCGGTAAAACTCACTCTGGTGGGAGCCGGTACTGGGCTTCGAACCCTGTACCTACCACTGTACCAGCCTTATGTTCGATGGCTTAACTGCCACACCACCAAGGCCCATTCTACATAGTTCTAGATATTTCTACATTAACATGTCGTCTCAAAGGGAAAGCAAACCATTCAAAACATGTTTCCCACGAATAAATAATGGTGGTTAGTTCCCCGTTTGTAATTAAGTGCAAGATTTGACATGACTTGCATACTTTTAACTTTGCAATATTGTACATGGCACATAGCTTTACTACGAAAATCCAACTGTTTTGATATAATGTACAACTGATTTGATATAATGTACACGCTATTTAACAATATTAACAATGTAAAGCATTTGCTTCCGCGAACAAAACAGTATGAACATTGGAAATTGAGCCGAGGTGTCGTTTCGCAGCAAGAACAAAATAATTACGGTACTCTTTTCTTTTTCTTTTTTACTACCTGTATATAGACAAAATAATTATGTTCTGCTTGTTATATATATGATCAAATATATACACACACAATATTGTATTGTGGAATAGTACTTTTATGGTAGGGCAAGGTAATAAATTGAAAACAAAATGATAGCCTGTACTATCTCAAAACTATGGGGTTCCCTATCATAATTATGAAATAATTACAAATTGTCCATATTGTATACGTAAACCCCCCTGCGGGTCCCCTCATTAACCGAAATAGTGAATAAATGATATGTCACAAGCAAACCAATCATCAAAGAGCAAAAAATCCACAATGTATGTACTAGGGTCACTCTGAAAAACTCCAAGGGCTATATATAGAGAGGGTTAGCGTATAAAACATGGGAAATTAGTTGTCATTTCATAATTATGAATGGAAACACTATATTTTGAAATGGTACAGACTATTAAAGGTGGTTAACGCGCACCCTATTTATAGCATGATAATCGAGGACGATTTTGATAATCGAAGACGATTTTACAATAATTTATAAAAGTGTGCCATATCTTTCGTCGAACATTTTTGTTTCGGTCTAAGCAAGACGATTTTTAACCAATTCACGGCAGTTAAAAGACATTTTATTGATTTGTATTAGAAGTAGTTGTTTATAACACTACAAACTGGTGGCATATACTTCATAAGTTGAAGATTTTTACAAAGGGCTGAGCCATTAGCTAAGAGAGAAATGTAAACACTCAGTAAGTGACAGTCATATTTGCTGCAAATATCCGTACAGATCACTCAATGTTTAGTTATGTAAGAAACATCAACAACTATAAAAAGAAACATTGAACACCTACTTGAATTTGAATCTCTTTGAAGTAATTCAAACAATCAAAGTACGATTAGGTAAACAAAAATCTACAGCATCTAAAAATCATTGTAGGTGAACGGATCTGTATAGATTTATTTTGTACATCAGAATTTATCAAACGAACAAGTGGGCATCAAGTTATTCGTTCTACAACATCAGAAGTAAGTGGGGCAAATATTTGTTTCAGTAACTACGTATGTACAATTGGACGCAAATGATTATGTCATCATCATCTTTTGCAATCCTATCTTGCAATGTCATGCCTATACAAGTGGTGTAGTTTGTTTTTTTTAAGTATTTAATCAATCCATATGTGTAAACAGCATCCTAGGGTAGGTGATAAAACTTCAATAAATTAATTTATAATTTTACTACATATTTGCGATGTGTTAAAATACTTCTGCAAAATATCGTCGTGTGGTGCCAAATTACCTTGTAAAGTAAAACATCATGTTGAATTTTTTATACATATTTGAAGCAAATGTTATGGTCATAAATGGTTTAACTTCAGCTTTGATTTGTAGATCTGTAATGTGAATCGTGATATGCTGTTTGGTGATGATATCTTTACATTACTGATTTAATCATTTACATATATCCTATTATTTTTGTATTATTAACTGGTTTAACGTGTCCATATACCACTAGGGTTTCGAACACGCCTATCCTGAGTCCGGCCTCCGATAAGATCGAGGTTCTGACTCGGGACAGGAACTTCCTAACTACTAAAAACAATTTGGAATATTAAAAGCAAAATAAAATAATGTAATGTATCCTATGTGTTCTAATGCCACTGGTAGCTTTCTCTATGTTGAAGTTGGTTAATTCCTTAAACTCGATTCTAATTTTTTTTTTAAAAGACAACAAATAAAACAGGGTATAAATTCCACGAAATTTTTATCAACGATAATGTCAGAAACATTACTGTTCTAAGAAATATTTTTTAAACTGTAATTTATGGTTAGCATTTCATGATTCTTTTCTCTTTTTTTTTACACCCCCCCCCCGTCAAATTACAGACAGCCATACATAACAAACTATGCAATTCAAAAACAACCCGCGCATAATTGCCAGTTTTGAAACAACCTATAAAGAAACATTTTCAACGGGCTATACAAAATGATTTTTTTTTAAACATGCAATGGATGTTATTCTCTTTCAGGTATAATTAATTTATTAATCTTGGATTGTGTTAGTGGTGTGCATAAATTCAGATCTGTTTTCGAAATCAACAATGTTTTTTTGTTTCTGGAATAAGTCGACCTATATCCAGCGAAAATAAATTATAATTTGGTTAATCTACAAACCTGTAACACACTTAGATCACGTGTTTATCAAATGGAGTGAAAAAGGAGGTTTTATATCGATAAATACAATGGGAATCCCCATGTCCCAATTGCTTGAAATAATTTTGAAAGTTAGTATTCTGATGTCACCGGTAGATGTCGCTCGAAGCACAACAATGCCTACGTCACGACAAATTTCACAGACTTGGGGTGCGTTCCTTTTACCTCTCCTGGACATGTTCCAACTGTTCTGTCCTGGTTGTATCCCCTCTCCAGATATCGTAAGACTTAGCAAAATTATTGGTTTTAAGGGTTTGTAACGTTTTGTATTGAGACACTTACTTGTCTGAACTTTATTGTTACTCAAAATGTTCACGAACTGTGAAGAAATATCTCACAAATGAACAACAAGCAAACGACAACAAATCGGATGTTGATTGCGCGAACCGTGCACGGGAAAACAAACCGAACCAAAATGATAACGGTCACGTGGTATACCAACGTCTGTGACGTTTACACAGGAAGATTCCCTCTAAAAATAGATTGGACCTCGTTTGCTTAACGGTTTTTTCTTGAGTGCGCGCGGCATTTTAAGAAATACAAAAAATGCATTTCGTGGTTTTTCAAACATCAGGATTACCAGGATTTCCAAAAAGCACTTCAGGTGAATGGAAATGTGTATTCTAAATAATAAAATGTAAGTAAAGTGCAATTTTATTTGTGAAAAAATGGGTTTAATAGCGAAAAACAACGCCGTAATGGTTAACAACTAGCCGTAACTAGGGCGTGTCCCTTTAAATCACACACCTCTCCACATTTTCTCAGTTCTGTAGCACGATTATTAACGACAAGCTGACTTTGAGGTGAAACATGATATTCAAGCACGAGGTAAGAAGTGGAGCTTACGTTTTGTTTTCTTATATATTTATTTAATTTTATTATTTTTTAATTTTGTTTTAATATTGTAACATTTGTTTTTTGTTTAACGACACCACTAGAGCACATTGATTTATTAATCATCGGCTATTTGATGTCAAACATTTGGTAATTTGACATAGTATTAAAGAGGAAACCCGCTACATTTTTTCCATTAGTAGCAAGAGATTTTTTATATGCACCATCCCAGACATGATAGCACATACCACAGCCTTTAATAAACCAGCCGTTTATTTATATTTTATTATATTACATTATATCTATCTGTGTAACAGTCAACCTGGACATACATACAATATATAGATATGCATACATCAATACATACATAATGTGTTAGTAACAAATCAAATTTGGTCTACAATACCAACCAATTGTTCCCTTATTTATTTCTATATATAAACACAGCAAATTATTTAATGAAAATAAAAAATAATGATAAAACAAAACAAACAAAAGCCTAGCCTACCCCCCCCCCCCCCCCCCCTTAAAAATACAAAAACAACACAAACAAACAAAAAACAAAAACAAAAAATTATCGGTCATGAGTCCGGCAAAAACAAGTTTCTGGTGGTCCTGCTAAAAATACTGACATATGGGAGTTTATTCCTAAATTAATCATTGAAGATTGCATTTTTACGAGTTTCAGAGTATGATTCTCACCTGTCTGTTTTGTCACGTGGTGTGGATGTCTCTGGTTGCTAGGAACCACGCCCAACTGGAGAAGCCATCCTACAAGGAACAGGTCATGAAAGTGTGTCCAAAACAAAAAACAACTGAACAGTTTATTTACAGCATAAAGGTAAATATACTGATGGAAAGAAATAAGGGATCGGATGTTTATGTTATATAATTTGAATTCACTATACAGTTAGAAATGACACAAGAAAACCTGAACTTTAAGTTGTTTTATTGAATATTAATAACGGTTGTGTCCCCCATACACCCGCGCAACTTCAGCACAACGCCGGGGCATACTTTGAATGAGAGTACGGATGGTAGCTCTTGGAATGTTGTGCCAATCGTCTCGGAGAGCCAAGAACAGTTGATCCACGTTTTGGATCGCAATGGGGCGTTCACGAACACGACGACCCAAAACATCCCACAAATGTTCTATTGGATTCAGGTCTGGACTTTTTGCTGGCCAGGGTAAAGTTTGGATATTGGCATTTCTTAAGCAGTCCACCGAAACACGGGCTATGTGAGGGCGTGCATTATCATGCTGGAACTCAAAGTTGCGTCCAACCCTGCGTGAAAACGGTATCACTACCGGCTGCAAAATGTCGTCCCTGTATCGAATACCAGTGACTCTTCCATCAAGCCGTATCAGATCTGTCCTGTTGTCGTAGATTATCCCGCCCCACACCATTACAGAACCACCCCCGTATCTGTCATGTTCTTTAATGGTGCATGCCGTGTATCGCTCATTAAGACGGCGCCAAACAAGCAATCTTCCATCAGCATAGTCAAGATTGAAGCGAGACTCATCACTAAACATTGTACAACGCCAATGACGTAGTTGTCGTACCCCATATTGACGCACCCACTGTAACCTCAATCGTTTGTGTTGGGCTGTCATCTTGATTCCAATAACTGGTCGTCGACTTTTTAACCTGGCTTCTTTCAGTCGATTGCGTACTGTTCGGTCGCTGATTCTTAGCCGACATATAGCCCTGAATTCAACATTTATTTTAGACGATGGCTTAAATCTGTCCCGTAAAGCAATCAGGCGAATCTGATGGTCCTGTCGAAGGGTGGTGACTTTACGTTTTCCTCGACCAGGTCGCATTTTCACGTTGCCAGTTTGTCGGTACAGGTTCCATAACCTTGATATCACGCTAATTGACTTCCCAAGAGCAGTTGCAACCTGTCTAAGTGATTTTCCTGACCTAACCATACCCACAGCAGTCCAGTTTTGAGCTAAAGTCATGTATTGTCGTACCATTTCAAAACCCTTTTTAACCTGTAATCTCCATACAACAATAACTTATATACCCGAAAGAACATTGTGGAAACATATTCTGCACGTGCATTACATTACAGGGAGTGAGTTTAGGCTCAATCAATAGCGTTGAAATTGTATGGGAGTTAATGCAAAACGCGCAATCATGACCCTATTTACTGATAGTAGAAAAACGATCCCTTATTTCTTTCCATCAGTATATATATGATTTTAAAAAATACTACTTGGAATCATAGTTAAAGGGGTTTTTTTTTTAACGACACCACGACAGAAATCATCTGCAATTAGATGTCAAACATTTAATTGTGACACATAATCTTTAGAGAAAAGCCCCAGGACAGAGCATACCTCGAGTTTAAAACGTATTTTAAGAGTTAAAACTTTTATAAATCGTATAAAATCGTATTTAAATATCAGCGTTTTAAAGTGGGGGGATTTTTGTTATTGTTTGGGGGAGGGTTTGTCGTGGGTTTTTTTTAACGGTTTAATGTTTGTAAATATTAAACTTTATCACAGCTTCCACCGGGAGATAATAAATTAAACAAACACGTGGCATTTTGTAATTGTAAATATAATTTTGTTTAGAACATCGTTTTATTAAAATAATAATAATAATTAATTAATTAATTAAATTGGGTCTTGATAGCAAGTTGTTGTTAAACAAATATCCCGTTCTTTTTAATTCAAAAGGAACATAATTACTTTCAATGTTTTTGTACGCTCGTCCTTTAAGTGAATATTTGTCTCCAGGTTTCAACCCCGAACCAGTGTGCTATGATGTGTGTCAATGAGAAGTCGTGCAAGTCCGCCAATCTATGTTCCAGTGACGACAGAATGGTGTGCACGTTGTCGGGGAAATATCCGTGGACAGGCTGTGACAGCAACACCGACGACGACGACGAGTGCAACTACATGTTTACTGTAAGCACATTGATACAATGGTCCTGCTAAGAGTATGTATGTAAATGACATAATTATGTGGTGTTTCATATTCCGTAAAATTTACCGTAAGTATAAATGGCATAATTATGTGGTGTTTCATATTCCGTAAAATTTACCGTAAGTATAAATGACATAATTATGTGGTGTTTCATATTCCGTAAAATTTACCGTAAGTATAAATGGCATAATTATGTGGTGTTTCATATTCCGTAAAATTTACCGTAAGTATAAATGGCATAGTTATGTGGTGTTTCATATTTTTAATGCAGTCTGAACGACAAAAACGTCAGGGCCATATCTCTGCACAATGCAGAGACAAATGGACATTTGACAAAATAGTGAGTTATTCCATGAAACTACTTATGCCTCGTCTATAGGAGGATTGCCACTCACGAGGAGGTCCTTTTATCCCTCTTGCACCACCAAAAGAAGACTGCCACTTTCATACTGGTTTATTAAATCAAATCTAGCACCGGAAACGGCTCATTGGAATAAGTACAGCTGTAATGAGAAGCACTCGTGAATCAATGTCATAACAGTGATAATATCGGGTATTCGCAAAAGGTGGGTATACCCTGTCCCACCGGTGACACCCGTGATGAGTACAGTCACCACAGCTGTCGTCTCATTTCATCTAAAAAGAAAAAATAATAAATGTGCAACAGTTTCACTCACCAAAGAGATAAAAAAAAAAAAAAAAAGGATGCACAAGTTCGAAAATAATATATGAAATAGCATTTTGGTCAGTGATGCATCGTATTTAGTAGATATAGTCTTCAAATCAAAATGACCAAGTCGATGAGAAATGCTTACTAATGTCACATGTAAGGTCATTAAATACTCAAAATATATATTACTATGGAAATTCTAAAAGTCTGACAGCAGAAGACAGGGTTTGTCTTGGGTTACAACAGGTCAGAGTATCAGACTTGTTCAAAAGACTTCCAAAATTGTCGACCAATGTCTTACGTTTGACCTGTAATGAAAACTGTTTTTGAACACGTTGATGGTTTTATTGTTCAGATTGCGATGATTACAATATTCCAAAGAATTTGATCGAGCCATGCCTAACATTGTTCCTTCTACACAATTCACGAGAAGCACAATCCACACCTAAAACTGGAATTAATATCCCAGGTTTTGTTTCAGAAAACGCCGTGTTTGAACGGTGGCACAGCCAAAGAACCCGGGTACTGCGTGTGCACGGATATGTACACAGGAGACTTCTGTGAATGACTGTACTATGGAAAGAACCAATTAGCACAGCATAACACTTACACCAAGAGAACGGGAACAGAACATGTTATTAAAAGATAACCTAATACAGTTAAAGGCGTAGAGCCTAGTTCCCAGACACTAAATTTAGTTATTTACAAACCTGCAACATATCAGGGTAAGGTTATAACGGTTATAACAGAGAGAAGCTAAAGTCTGTGTTGTTTAAATGGGGTTAAAATACACCTGCGAAGTCACAGTATTATCTCAACGCTCCATTATTTTTCAGTAATGGAGAGATGAAACCCTACTTAATTAACCCACTAAAATCATTAATGTTAAAACTCCATACCAACATATATTCACATAAAATTATTATTTAGTGGTGTATTTTAAGTAGGGGAATATCCTCGAAACTCTCCATTTCTGAAAAATAATGGAACTCGGTCCTAGCGGGCCTCGTCTCCATTATTTTTTAGGAATGGAGAGTTACGAGGACATTCCCCTATACGTAATACCGTCTATAATAACTAGAGCTTGTCTTGATAACCATTACTTCTCAGACGAATGTGCGGGGTTTTTTTTTTTTTTAATTATGCATTTCGGGGTATTGCAAAAAGCTGAATGACCAGAACCATTTAAGGTGTACGAAAATGAATATTCTAAATAATAAAATGTAAGTACTTCTAATTTAAATTGTCAAAAAATGGTAGTGTTTAAAACTAGGGTCTTTCATTTTAATAAAACGTAGGTAATATATACCATACTTAACTCTAGTGTTGGGAATCGATCATTGGTTATAATAGGTTAGCACCAATGTTCGATTATACCATCAGTTAGAATTATATGTACATACGAAAGATTTGAATTATAACGAATTGTCACAACAAATCACACATTTTACCTTTAATAACTATTTAATATATTTTTAATATATACACACAAAAACAAACATCAATCTGAACATATATTTACATCAGTGCCATCATCCAAAATGGATGCAATTAGTAAATATTTTGCGCTACAATCGATTATGGATTTATATATATATATATATATATATATATAAAAAACCCTTATTGTAAAATAATTTGTTGATATAGCCTAGTGTTTCATGAAGTTAAATCACATGTATGTGCGTTTCTTTGCAGACGGTTATGAGCCTGGTGGCGTCTCACATGGAAATAAGTGGATACAGCGTGGTGGTCACCCTCCGTTCATGGTGTTTTGCAACTCAGAGTACACCTATTTTATGAAAGTTATTCCATTATTTTTTAAACCAACACACTTCCCGCTGAACAAAATATTTGACGACTACAAAACTATTTTTTTGTCTCGGTGATTTATGTTAACGGAGGGTTAGAAGCCATCCGTACTGCGACGAGTCAGGCATACTATACGCTAATAGTAGGCGTGCGTAAATTCAACAGCCCACTGTTAAGGTTGGACTATACCAATTAAAATCCCATAGGCGACCATGTTAACGTTTGTGTTTAAAAACACTATATGCAATATATCAACCAAACTATGACCCATAAATATCAGTACTACAACCCCTACCTCAAAGTATTAACTGCAGAAAATGGTACCTTTCATGGCTCATTTTCGGTATAACATGATGTTTCTACAACACCCCTAGTTTCACACAAAAATTTTGTACTTTTTTTTACACGTACCCCATACATGTTCCAAGCACAAGGCTACTTGACACGGTGGTACTACATCAAATAAAATACATTTTTAGCCCAGATGAAACTAATTTTTTTTACAACCAACACACTCACATTTATAACCAATCACAGGACTTGTGGTGTTAACTTCGCTATCAAAAGTTCGGTGCACCTCCAACTTCGACCCAGCCGGAAATTAATTGGCATAGTGCAACCTTAACGACCTACTACCACAACTTCATCCTAGCACCAGCGAGCGAGCGCTATCGTCTGGACTATCTGTCTGTGACTGGAGGATGAATGGGCGACCTTTCAGTGCTGTCGGGAATGATCCGGAGGGGTGCGCCCAGATGCACGACGTGGCGTGGTGGTACACCGCCAACTGCACGGCACTTACATGTATGATCTATAATGACGTTGGAAAAATCGCGTTCCCGAGCGAAGCTGATCCAAATTGAGGGTTTAAAGTAAATTAATCCTTTCAGCGCTTTAAAAGTTGAATCGAAATAACGTGGTACTTCTAACTAGCTGTGTATTAGAAACATGTTCAACACCAAAAAAAGAGAGAAGGAAATAACGAGCAGATGAAAAAACAAATCGTAGCTTAATCTCTTTGTTTCTGCATATTTTCAGATATATTGGTTTTATGTTGTTCAAGGTGATCTGCAATATTGATATTAGTCACAACGTTTAATATTGTCACAAAGCTGTATAATCGTCGGACAGTGTATTATAATAATATGCTCTCGATTATAAAACAGCGGCAGGTAGACACCATATAATACTGATAGGAATTAAGAACAATCCAGGTTTTGGCCGAAAGATTCTTTCATCACACAATAGTACATTTTGAGGACATTTAAACCTAAAGACACTACAGTATATATGTTAATAGTTAATTATAAATAGTCATAAGACAACAAAATGCATTGCAACATCATCAAGAAAGAGAAGAAAACGCCTATTGCATGCAAAAACGTCGACAATTAAACATAAGTATCATCATAAGATTCATTATATTCGACATTGACCGTATACAGAAAATATTTGTATAAATACCAGTCAACTAGAATTTCTTTGGTGATAATCCAATCTGCTATAATTACAATACACCAGATACTAAATTTAACAGAGTGCACTAAATTGCATTTCAGGACATTTAATTTTCAAAATGTCCCAGGGAAGCATGCTCTTGAACTCGGGGATTTCGTGATCTCGATCTCAGTCAACCGCCTTCCTCAATGTTCACTTGCTTCCAAGATGCCTGAATACGGTCAGTAGTTAAGAAAAATTAAATTAAAAATTGCGTGGCTTCACGCCTGCGACACTGACTGTATCGGGTTCCACTCCAGAGCGTTCCCTGCAGGAAACTTCTAGACACTGACTGTATCGGGTTCCACTCCAGAGCATTCCCTGCAGGAAACTTCTAGACACTGACTGTATCGGGTTCCACTCCAGAGCGTTCCCAGCAGAAAACTTATAGGCACTGACTGTATCAGCTTCCACTCCAGAGCGTTCCCTGCAGAAAACTTATAGGCACTGACTGTATCGGGTTCCACTCCAGATCATTCCCAACAGAAAACTTATAGACACTGACTGTATCGGGTTCCACTCCAGAGTGTTCCCTGCAGAAAACTTGGAGGCACTGACTGTATCGGGTTCCACTCCAGAGCGTTCCGTGCAGAAAACTTATAGGCACTGACTGTATCGGGTTCCACTCCAGAGCGGACTGTATCGGGTTCCACTCCAGAGCGTTCCCAGCAGAAAACTTATAGGCACTGACTGTATCGGGTTCCACTCCAGAGCGTTCCCTGCAGAAAACTTATAGGCACTGACTGTATCGGGTTCCACTCCAGAGCGTTCCCTGCAGAAAACTTATAGGCACTGACTGTATCGGATTCTACTCCAGAGCATTCCCTGCAGAAAACTTATAGGCACTGACTGTATAGGGTTCCACTCCAGAGCGTTCCTTGCAGAAAACTTATAGGCACTGACTGTATCAGGTTCCACTCCAGAGCGTTCCCTGCAGAAAACTTATAGGCACTGACTGTATCGGATTCCACTCCAGATCGTTCCCAGCAGAAAACGTATAGACACTGACTGTATCGGGTTCCACTCCAGAGTGTTCCCTGCAGAAAACTTATAGGCACTGACTGTATCATGTTCCACTCCAGAGTGTTCCGTGCAGAAAACTTATAGGCACTGACTGTATCGGGTTCCACTCCAGAGCAGACTGTATCGGGTTCCACTCCAGAGCGTTCCCAGCAGAAAACTTATAGGCACTGACTGTATCGGGTTCCACTCCAGAGCGTTCCCAGCAGAAAACTTATAGACACGGACTATATCGGGTTTCACTCCAGAGCGTTTCCCTGCAGAAAACTTATAGGCACTGACTGTATCGGATTCCACTCCAGTGCGTTCCCTGCAGAAAACTTATAGGCACTGACTGTATCGGATTCCACTCCAGATCGTTCCCAGCAGAAAACGTATAGACACTGACTGTATCGGGTTCCATTCCAGAGTGTTCCCTGCAGAAAACTTATAGGCACTGACTGTATCATGTTCCACTCCAGAGCGTTCCGTGCAGAAAACTTATAGGCACTGACTGTATCGGGTTCCACTCCAGAGCGGACTGTATCGGGTTCCACTCCAGGGCGTTCCCAGCAGAAAACTTATAGACACGGACTATATCGGGTTTCACTCCAGAGCGTTTCCCTGCAGAAAACTTATAGGCACTGACTGTATCGGATTCCACTCCAGAGCGTTCCCTGCAGAAAACTTATAGGCACTGACTGTATCGGGTTCCACTCCAGAGCGGACTGTATCGGGTTCCACTCCAAAGAGTTCCCAGCAGAAAACTTATAGGCACTGACTGTATCGGGTTCCACTCCAGAGCGTTTCCCTGCAGGAAACATAGGCACTGACTGTATCGGGTTCCACTCCAGAACGGACTGTATGGGGTTCCACTCCAGAGCGTTCTCTGCAGGAAACTTATAGGCACTGACTGTATTGGATTCCACTCCAGAACGGACTGTATGGGGTTCCACTCCAGAGCATTCCCTGCAGGAAACTTATAGGCACTGACTGTATTGGATTCCACTCCAGAACGGACTGTATGGGGTTCCACTCCAGAGCGTTCTCTGCAGGAAACTTATAGGCACCGACTGTATTGGGTTCCACTCCAGAGCGTTCCCAGTAGGAAACTTATAGGCACCGACTGTATCGGGTTCCACTACAGAGCGTTCCCAGTAGGAAACTTATAGGCACCGACTGTATCGGGTTCCACTCCAGAGCGTTCCCAGTAGGAAACTTATAGGCACTGACTGTATCGGATTCCACTCCAGAGCGTTCCCTGCAGAAAACTTATAGGCACTGACTGTATCGGGTTCCACTCCAGAGCGGACTGTATCGGGTTCCACTCCAAAGAGTTCCCAGCAGAAAACTTATAGGCACTGACTGTATCGGGTTCCACTACAGAGCGTTCCCAGTAGGAAACTTATAGGCACCGACTGTATCGGGTTCCACTCCAGAGCGTTCCCAGTAGGAAACTTATAGGCACCGACTGTATCGGGTTCCACTCCAGAGCGTTCCCAGTAGGAAACGTATAGGCACCGACTGTATTGGGTTCCACTCCAGAACGTTCCCTTCAGGAAACATAGGCACCGACTGTATCGGGTTCCACTCCAGAGCGTTCCCTGCAGGAAACTTATAGGCACTGACTGTATTGGATTCCACTCCAGAACGGACTGTATGGGGTTCCACTCCAGAGCGTTCCCTGCAGGAAACTTATAGGCACCGACTGTATTGGGTTCCGCTCCAGAGCGTTCCCAGTAGGAGACTTATAGGCACCGACTGTATTGGGTTCCACTCCAGAGCGTTCCCTGCAGGAAACTTATAGGCACCAACTGTATTGGGTTCCACTCCAGAGCTGACTGTATGGTCCCCCCCCCCCCCCCCCCCCGAGCATTCCCTGCAGGAAACATAGGCACCGACTGTATTGGGTTCCACTCCAGAGCGTTCCCTGCAGGAAACATAGGCACCAACTGTATTGACCCCCCCCCCCCCCAGAGCGTTCCCTGCAGGAAACATAGGCACCGACTGTATTGGGTTCCACTCCAGAGCGTTCCCTGCAGGAAACATAGGCACCAACTGTATGGGGTTCCACTCCAGTGTTCCCTGCAGGAAACTTATAGGCACCTACTGTATTGACCCCCCCCCCCCCCCCCCCAGAGCGTTCCCTGCAGGAAACATAGGCACCGACTGTATTGGGTTCCACTCCAGAGCATTCCCTGCAGGAAACTTATAGGCACGTTCCTTGCAGGAAACATAGGCACCGACTGTATTGGGTTCCACTCCAGAGCGTTCCCTGCAGGAAACATAGGCACCGACTGTATTGGGTTCCACTCCAGAGCGTTCCCTGCAGGAAACTTATAGGCACCGACTGTATTGGGTTCCACTCCAGAGTGTTCCCAGCAGGAAACTTATAGGCACCGACTGTATTGGATTCCACTCCAGAGCGGACTGTATTGGGTTCCACTCCAGAGCGGACTGTATCAGGTTCCACTCCAGAGCGTTCCCAGCAGGAAACTATCAACAAGCTTCAGAGCAGAAACACATGGCCTCCTTGAAGCCATCAAAATGTAGAATCCACCTCCGGCTGTAACAGTATGCCTGTTGTTTTTAAAACAATCTGCTTGATATAAGCTGCAACACTATGCCTGTTGTTTTTAAAACAGTCTGCTTGATGTAAGTTAACAGTTTGCCTGTTGTTTTAAAAAAACATCTGCTTGATGTAAGTTGTAACAGTATGCCTGCTGTTTTAAAAAACAATCTGCTTGATACAAGCTGTAACAGTATGCCTGTTGTTTTTAAAACCGTCTACTTGATATAAGCTGCAACACTATGCCTGTTGTTTTTAAAACCGTCTGCTTGATATAAGCTGTAACAGTATGTCTGTTATTTTCAAAACAGTCTGCTTGATATAAGCTGTAACAGTATGCCTGTTGTTTTTAAAAAAAAACATCTACTTGATATAAGCTGTAACAGTTTGCCTGTTGTTTTAAAAAACCATCTGCTTGATGTAAGTTGTAACAGTATGCCTGTTGTTTTTAAAACTGTCTGCTTGATATAAGCTGTAACAGTATGCATGTTGTGTTTAAAACAGTCTGCTTGATATAAGCTGTAATAGTATGCCTGTTGTGTTTAAAACTGTCTGCTTGATATAAGCTGTAACAGTATGTTGTTTTTAAAACCGTCTGCTCGATATAAGCTGTAACAGTATGCCTGTCGTTTTAAAACCGTATGCTCGATATAAGCTTTAACAGTATGCCTGTTGTGTTTAAAACAGTCTGCTTGATATAAGCTGTAACAGTATGTCTGTTATTTTAAAACTGTATGCTTGATATAAGCTGTAACAGTATGCCTGTTGTTTTAAAACTGTATGCTTGATGTAAGCCGTAACAGTATGCATGTTGTTTTAAAAAACATCTGCTTGATATAAGCTGTAACAGTATGTCTGTTGTTTACAAAACTGTCTGCTTGATATAAGTTGTAACAGTATGCCTGTTTACAAAACTGTCTGCTTGATATAAGCTGTAACATATGCCCGTTGTTTACAAAACCATCTGCTTGATATAAGCTGTAACAGTATGCCTGTTGTTTACAAAACCGTCTGCTTGATATAAGTTGTAACAGTATGCCTGTTGTTTTTAAAACCGTCTGCTTGATATAAGCTGTAACAGTATGCCTGTTGTTTTAAAAAAACATCTACTTGATATAAGTTGTAACAGTATGCCTGTTGTTTTAAAAAAACATCTACTTGATATCAGTTGTAACAGTTTGCCTGTTGTTTTAAAAAACCGTCTGCTTGATGTAAGTTTTAACAGTATGCCTGTTGTTTTTAAAACTGTCTGCTTGATGTAAGCTGTAACAGTATGCTTGTTGTGTTTAAAACAGTCTGCTTGATATAAGCTGTAATAGTATGCCTGTTGTGTTTAAAACTGTCTGCTTGGGTTGTTTTAAAACGGTATGCTCGATATAAGCTGTAACAGTATGCCTGTTGTTTTTAAAACTGTCTGCTTGATATAAGTTGTAACAGTATGCCTGTTGTTTACAAAACAGTCTGCTTGATATAAGCTGTAACAGTATGCCTGTTGTTTACAAAACCGTCTGCTTGATATAAGCTGTAACAGTATGCCTGTTAATTACAAAACCGTCTGCTTGATATAAGTTGTAACAGTATGCCTGTTGTTTTAAAAAAACATCTGCTTGATGTAAGTTGTAAGTTTGCCAGTTGTTTTAAAAAAACATCTGCTTGATGTATGTTGTAACACTTTGAATGTTTTAAAAAACATCTGCTTGATGTAAGTTGTAACACTTTGCATGTTGTTTTAAAAAACATCTGCTTGATGTAAGTTGTAACAGTTTGGCTGTTGTTTTAAAAAAACATCTGCTTGATGTAAGTTGTAACAGTATGCCTGTTGTGTTTAAAACAGTCTGCTTGATATAAGCTGTTACAGTATGCCTGTTGTTTTCAAAACTGTTTGCTTGATATAAGCTGTAACAGTATGCCTGTTGTTTTTAAAAGTCTGCTTGATATAAGGTGTTGACAAGGTTCCTGCAAGATCGCTCTTACTATGCAACCTTTAAATGTTTGAGAATAAAGAAATAAGTCCTAATAACCAGTGTTACAGTAACTGTATAATGATTTCACAATGTACCAATTGCTTTCATATTGCTTTGGATTATAGAAATGTGAAATTATGAAAGAAAACCCAAAATATTAATCATCTGATAGCACAAACTAATGAAGGAATTTTAAAATCAGATTTATCTTTTTTATTACTGAAACCATTTTCTACTTCAAATGCTGGGTAATTGCATTTGCTGCCATTCAAACATTAAAACAATGTTTTAGAGGGGCCTATGGCTTGCACCCACTCACCCCACACACTTCAAATATCCTTCATACAGGACTGAATTTTAATTTATATATGTCAATGAATTATTAATTACTAAAATATTCCTTTTACATATTTTGCTGTCAATTTATTAAAACAAGCACATTAATTTAATGTATTTATATTTTAATTTAATAAAATCTATCATGCCTTGCCAAATTTCTTGGAAAAACATTTTGACTCTAAAAATCAACTTGTAAATACACCGTTTAAGGATTTATTAAACATACAAAAACACACTTTAAGCACCATTAAGTGATCCAACAAATCATGAAACATTTCATCTTCGACAGAATTAGTACCCAACACTTGCAGATCTAAAATGGCTGGTCTAACATTATAGCTCAGCTATCTAATAAATATATCACACTGCATAACATCTGTGACATTATTCAACCATCCTAATTCAGAACCGTCCAACACATTCACGTAACTTTTGGTCTTTTATTTGTGACATCTGCCATCGGCATTTGTCGCTTGTTAGGACCAGTCGGATCCGAGTCACTTGATGACAATTTCTGTTTGTTACTCGTTGAAGCATTCTCCACATCCTTGACAATACTTTTACCTGAAATCATCTGGAAAAAAACACAAAAGCCATTTAAAGGTTACAGTCATAATAAAATTATGAGCTGAGAGCTATAGGTTTAAATTTACTTGCTTAAGCAGCGTTCTCATTATGCGATTTGTCGCACCGACTTGTCGAATGCGATTTGTCATAGTGACTCGAATCGTGTGTTTGGGAAGATGTTACATCGTAAGATTTCATGACGCCAAACAAAGCTCGTCAGTTTAAAAATATGTAGTGAAATTAAGAAAACATGAATGTAGACTATTTACTGATGGCATTACATAACAAAACAATTATGACCCCATTTGGACAAAAATAGGGTTTATGGACCCATGAAATCCGGGTATTTTGACATGTTTAGAAGAAAATGAAAAACCCCAGAAGTGACAAAACTAAACGGTTTTACTTTAATGTGATTTGATTAGCTGAGAGCTTACGATTTGTTGTGAGAAATAGAACATGTTCTAATCGGAAAGATTCCAACACAACTTGTCGTATAAGACTAAAGTCGTTCCAATTTATGTGTTCTCACGGTACGATTCGATTGCATGCGACAAGTCGGTACGGCTAATCACATAATGAGATCATCCCTTAAGAAATTTAATATCTCAATAACCAATATATTTCTGAACATAGTAAGTAGTAATATTAGTAGTATCTCAATAGCAATTTTTATTTAAAATAATTTGATACATACAAATATATTTCTTCCAATAAAATGAAATTGAAAATAATTTGACCAAAAATTATTCCAAATGTATTTATCTGTATAATCTTTTATATTTAAAATATGTTAATTTCAAATAGCGTTTCCAAAAACAAAGAAGAGAAAAAAGCAGGATGTGTGTTTATTTTATTGGGGGGGGGGGGGGGGGGGGGGGGGGGGGGGGGGGGGGGGGGGGAATGAACAGAAGTCATGCTATGGCTGAAAACTTGGCAAAGTCTCTCTAACAATTCATACTACACACCTTACTGTGGTCTTTGGCATACTTGGTAGTCCATTGTTTGGCTGTCTCAACATACAATGGCTTGTTGTACTTGAATTCATTAGACTGAAATGAATAAAAACAGCAGTTTAAAAAATAAGTATGATCATGTTTAATAACTTGTTGATGCAAAAGAAACATCATGCAACATACATGTATGTATGTATATATTTATTTCATTAAACATATTAGCCCAATATTTTTTTGTTATAATTTAAATAAAATCCTTGAACAGTAAATATTTAGACATATGAAATCTCGTTTTTATAAGGTATACAAGTCTTACACATTTAAAACGTCCAGAAGCATTATAAACTACACTCCTAGAGTTCAGTCATGAGAGTGGTAGGGTAGATATTTTTTTTAATATGAATACCGATTCTGTAATTTTTAGATTTTGTTATTTTCCAGACAAATGATTTTCAACCCAGGCATGAAAGCAATCATTTCCTTTAACAGGTGACAATATTTCAAAATCTTATGTAACCGGAAGTCCGTTCACATGAGATTTACTTAGGTAACTGATTGTTTGGTTACGTGAATATAGTTCTCGTAACCGACGAGTTAGGCCTACCTAATCCTAAAACACTTGAACTACACTTCTGTGATACATTGGTGATTTGCATTTTTATTAGTGATATATGGTACTTTTAATTTTAGAATGTAACTGTTCACTACGTAAACGATTGGCGGTTCTCGTGATTTTAATGTTGCATAACCGACACACAAACTGAACACGGGTTCTCGTGAAATATAGAATAGAATAGAACAGAAGTTTAACGAAACCCAAGCATGAAAAATACATTGGCCTCGTGAAATATTGTGCCCTGCTTTAAAAACAATTGCTTGGTATACTATGGTCTTTTTGGTAAACAACATTCAGTCTTTTTGGTAAACAACATTTAGATAAAATCATGGTTTAACTCCTGTATAAGAACTACCAACTTACAATGTCTGTCATCAGTGGGTCTTCAGGGTTTGGTTCGGCCATTAACAGCTGAATCGATGTCAGCACAGTACTTATATTTAGACACGGCTTCCACGCTCCCTGCAATACAACACAAAACATTACATCCAAGTTCATCCCAAATGTGACAGGGCTACAGAGAATATTTTGTTTTCAAAATATTGATTAGTGACATTTCTAGTCAACTGAAAATGTATCAGCAACTACTATTTAATGTTTTAAAATGGTCTAGCAATCTTTGAAACTTGTTCCCTGGGCTAGTTTGGAATGAGAAGAAACTTTTGTCAAGTTATCTGTTAACCTTTACAAAAATTGCAGAAACCCAGTTTTTTCCATTACATGAAATTATTTCACCAACCTATTGAAGGGGGATTTAAACAATTCAATACCTTTTTAAAAAATTATTTTGTTTAATGACACCAGCAGAGCACATTGATTAATCATCTGCTTCTTGAGGTCAAAACATTTGGTAATTTTGACATTTAGTCTTAGAGAGGAAATTTGCTACATTTTTCCACTAGTAGCAAGGGATCTTTTATCCAGACAGGATAGCACATACCACAGCCTTTTGATATACCAGTCATGGTGCATTGGCTGGAACAAGAAATAGCCCTATAGGCCAACTGACGGGGATTGATCCCAAACATAGTGCTTTACCACTTGGCTATGTCCCACCCTCCGTACTTTTATGCAACATATTTGCAACAAAACAATAATTTACTGTCTAGGTCAAAAAGGCCTTTATTACTGTAATAAGATTAAGACCAACAAGAGAGTAAATAATAAAAAAAAATTATAGTAATATAAAGTTTAGTCATTAGTAAATGGCAGACAGTGATTTTTGGACGCTATATTTTTCATGCTTGAGCTATAAACCTCCCAGCATTCAGTACATATAGCCACCTACTTTTCTCAATCAGCCTCTTATTTTCAAAGATGATGAATACACCCTGTTACTGTATAATACCAAGTCACAAAACACTTGTAGTGTGTTGTCATCTGTCATGAGCAAATGTGAGTTAGGCTGTAGATGGGCACCACCCTACAAGTAGTTTGGCCCAGATCATGTCTCCGGCAGTGATCCTATTAGTTTATAGTCCATCCCACAGGGAACGCCTTTTCCCTATTATGGAATTTACTACCAGCTATTTATTTCTGAGCTGAATGGATTTTAAAATGCACATAAAAATAGTTTAAAAAAAACAATTATTTTCAAAACACTTTTACTTTTCTTCTTACATCAAACCGAACCAAAATTATTTACAACAAAAAAAATGGTAGGATGATGAGATGGACTAGGGTCTCTTCCCTTTGACCAATCCAGCTTGGGTGACCCTACTAGGAGATGAAGCTCCCATTAAATTAGCTCTCTGGGTCATTAAGACATACAAGCTACCTTAACATGTCAAGGAATGGACAATGAGATAAAGACGTGTAGTAATATTGTATATTAACTGCAATTTTTTTTAAAACATGGAGTATAAAATAGTTTAGCTTGTACAGTTAATTCACTGTTAAAATGATCAATTTTTGCAGATCCAATGTGTTACTGCCCATGAAGTTTTTTCACTTTCTCTAAATATATTTTATTCCACATGGAAAAGGTATCTACATGTATCTCTGAAACCTGTATCGGCGACTTTATGAAACAAACTATTTTATTACCTATATGGATAAAAATATCTTGGTTTTATCAATGTGTTACATCCCACTAGAACCTAAAGTGAGACGTAACACCTCGACATCATATGGATGATGCACTAAGACCAAACCGGAATGTATATCAAACGAGTTCAATGATATAAATTAAAATCAATTATGGGTAATAAATAGGATATTAAACTCACTACCATTTTGTATCATTTTTATGTCCTTCATGAAATAATTTTCATTATCACTTGCTAAAGCTTGTGACAAATAAAAAGCATTTCACACAGGACATAAATATAATATGAAATAGAAGCTTGTTTAAAATCATATATACATGTCAAACCTTTGGTGGCATTTTAAGAGTGTCGAGACAAATCCGTCCTGCGGTGTCTATGTTTGGATGATAGATGGGCGTCACAAAGCGCAACTTCGGTGGTTCAAAAGGGTACCTAAAATAAAATAAATCCTTCCTCTTAGTCATTTCTTTTATAAAAAAAATCTATGTTTACCAATTTGACTTTGAGCATATTAAAAAAAATATATCAGTATGTGATGTATGAAATGTATTCTCTGGTCCTAAGAGATGGGTTGTACCTGTAGCCACAAGGTAAAACACTCATCCGAGGTGAAATGTGTTGTAGGATCGATTCACATCAATGGATTTTACATCCCAATTATCATCTGAAAATATATATATTAGGCCAAATAAAAAAATATGTGGTTCCAGTTACCCGACTAAGCCTATTTTTCTCTCCACGATTTTCTCTGATCTTAAACTTTTGTTTTCCACCTAATGATCTTCAAAACAGTGAGAGGATGCAGCATTTGTTTGAAATGTTACTTTATTGCTCTTTACCAAAACCAGTGTGACAGATTTAAAAAAAAAAAAAAATTAAAACAAGTTTTAGCCTACCACAAATTTTGTTCCACATATAACAAGAACACACTGTTTTATTTTGGCTTAGGAAATAAAATGAACCTTGAGCTACCTGAAGTACTACAACATGGAAACACACTGAACACTGATATTCTGAACAAATATGTATAGTTAGTGATTGAAAAGGTTGTTAATTGTAAACAGCTTAACAATGATAGAAAACTCTAGACAGTCTTTTTAAATGAGCATGCCGTTCCTTTTCTTTTTTCCTTATACAGTACATGTAGTTCAAAATGTGCTGGTGTGTTATTAAACTAACAATTCTTTCCTAGGGTCTTGAAATCACTTTAAATTACCTTTCTGGAACTTGAATATCAAGCTTGAAAATTCCACCTTCATATGGGGTTCCATCTCCACCAATAATTTCTGTAAATTTAGCATATTATTTAACAAGATGAAAAACATACCATACATAAGCTGCACATTCATGAGTTTGTGAACTAAGCTATTCCTGTATGGATATTCTACTAATAGTAATATTAATTATGATTTATTAAAGATGTTCATATGGTTATAAATGGTTATACATTAGTGTTTGGATACTTGTGTAATTATATTTTGACAATGAATGCCTACTATCAGTTTAACTTTTGTAGTAACAAGTAAATGTATGTACCATAATTACTTTCGGATGCACAATACTCAATTGCCCTACGAAATTGTAAAACCACTGTAGGCTTTGACGTCACTACAGCTTACTACATCAGGGCTAGCTCTGGCACTCGCTAAATTCGCCAATTGCGAATTTTAAAAACAATTGTTGAATTTTATTTTAATTTGGTGAAATAATTTCATGTAATAATTAATATTTTGTTTGAAAATAACGGGGTTTTAGCAAAAAAAATTATTTTAATGGATAATTTGTCGAAATGTTCTGCTTACCCAAAGCTAGATCTGCTACATAGTGACATCATAGCCTACTATGGTTTTATGATTTCTTAGCGCTAAAATAGCTTCGAAAACATGAACACTGGACTTTAAAAAAAATAAAACCGGCCTCTGTGGCGTCGTGGTTAGGACATTGGTCTACAGGCTGGTAGGTACTGGGTTCGGATCCCAGTCGAGGCATGGGATTTTTAACCCAGATACCGACTCCAAAACCTGAGTGAGTGCTCCGCAAGGCTCAATGGGTATGTGTAAACCACTTTCACCAACCAGTGATCCATAACTGGTTCAACAAAGGCCATGGTTTGTGCTATCCTGCCTCTGGGAAATGCAAATAAAAGATCCCTTGCTGCCTGTCATAAAAGAGTAGCCTATATGGCGACAGCAGGTTTCCTCTATAAAATAGTGTCAGAATGACCATATGTTTGACATCCAATAGCCAATGATAAGATAAAAAATCAATGTGCTCTAGTGGCGTCGTTAAATAAAACAAACTGCTTTTTAAAAAAATAAAAGTATGATAGTTCCATTCCATTTGTAACCCGCCACTTTATCTATACTCATTTCATAAATGGAGGAATGGCTACTTTCTTATAATCCAGATAATAAGGTTCAAATTATCTGTAACGCTTACCGCCCCCCCCCCCCCCCCCCCCCCCCCCCCAGTGGTATTGTGTAACTCATTAATAGTATAAACAACATTTTACAGTAGACCAAGCACCATTTGGATGGTTATACTTGCTCTCTCAGTCAGAGACAACTCTACAGTGAAAACAATGTTCCAGTTAACTACATAGGTGTAGTGATTGATAATGTCAAAATTTTGTTGCAGATTTTTTTTTTAGTTAACCTTTTGACAAAATTAATTACTCTTATTACTACTGTATGATTTTTTAAAACTTAACCCTAAACTTAATCCATTTTCTTCTGGAGGAGGTCCCCCACACCCACTATTGACTGTGGTCGCATTCAGTTCCATAGTGCGATACACACACATAAATTTCTTTCTTGCAGAAACTGCTTGGTCATTTTGTCCCATCACTGAAAGTCATTTTCTTGGTCCATTATGTTGTTTTGTTGTTCTTGACAGCTAGATTAATTACCAGGAAGTTGCTACATGATCAACATAAGTGACAACCCATAAAAGTTGGCAGTTAGTAGTAAATACCAATGTGGCTCTGGTTAGGTCAGGCAAAATAGAAATAACAGTTGATGGGTATTATGGGTATCAATAAAGATATGTTGCACAATAACGTATTCTGAATTTCCAACTGTCAAAATAAAGTTTAAAAAAAATAATGCTTTGATGATATGCTTGCTATATATACAAATACGAAATGACTTTTCACAATGGTACAGAATGACTAGGCAGTGTGGTATGAAATGACTATAGTACGAAGTGACAATGATTCTCATCAACAAGCATTTTAATAGTTTGCAGCCAATGTTGAATGTGAATTTTTGTGCTGTGCCAGTTAAACAATCTTGGATTCTTTCATTCAATCTATTATTTTGCTTTCATTTGACAGTCATAATAATTCGATTACTAAAAGTTGCATACATTACAAACATTTCCTAACACAAGAATTAAGTTTACACTGATACATGATTCCCATCACACTGACTCAGTGACTGAGTAGTGAGTAGTCTCGCTACAACTGAGACTCAGTCTGAGTACAACTTGTACACAAGTTCCAACAAAAACTCACGAGCTTCAAGTTGATTAACCATGTCTTCTTTAACCCAGCATGAAATACCATACGGTGGAGAGTGGGAAAACATCTCGATCTCTTTTTTCAGGCGTGTAACCCGTTGCATTTTTGTTTTAAACAGTTAAAATATTGATAATTGAAAATTCCTGTATCAAAATTCCCACCAAAAGGCACATGCCAAAAGTTGGATCGCGTATTGTTGATATTTACATCAAATGAACCTGTCAGTTTTATTTGTTTATTCTAACGATATGTATAGTGTTCGTATAGATTGATTTAGGATCACGTTTAATAAAAAACATTTTAAAATAATTAGTTTTAAAAAAAAATTAAAAAAATTCCCCTACAAATTAAATTTACGACATACATTTCCTGTGAAAGCAAAACTAAAAATAGCAAAAATAAATCATGAATCTGTAACGTGTGCATCGGAACCGAACATACGGGTACTTCGACAGGGATCAGGCTAAAACGGAAACACTACCAAAACGGAACCATTTTTGTTGGCGAAAACGGAACCATTTTCGTTGGCGAAAACGGAACCGATTGTGGCTATAACGGCATCTCACTGTATTGGCTAAAACGGAGCCACACGAGAGAGAGAGAGAGAGAGAGAGAGAGAGAGAGAGAGAGAGAGAGAGAGAGAGAGAGAGAGAGAGAGAGAGAGAGAGAGAGAGAGAGACAGAGAGAGAGAGAGAGAGAGAGATGAAAAATCATGACTTACGTTTACTGCAGAATAAAGCCGGTCAAAATCGTATTATTCAACATGTGAAACCGTGGATTGTGCTACGATAGGAATTAACACTTACCAAATCTTTTGAGTTGTTATAACTGTAGACTGTTGATTATCAAGCATTTAAGTTACTAGAATTACACCTGTATTGCTAATTGTTAATCCCCATCACCGATTCCGTCTAGCCGGAGTGTCGCAGACAAAACATCAAAGCTCACGATGTTCACTGCACAGCCTTGCCGGGCTTGCTTGGTTAAGTACACAACAATCGATTGCTTGTTTTGTAAATAAATAAACATCATTTTACTTTATTACGTCTGACTTCCTTCATGAGATCTGTTAGTTGTTGCTGTTTAAAAATGTAATAAGAGTAAATTAGTGCCTTCAGTACAACTGTTATTTTTAGCTTGAGCATGTGCTAAGATGATGCTTGACGTCACTAATCGAGGCCCTTACTATGTAGCCCAAAAATAACAACACTCATGTATATAAACAATTTCATTTATTTAATTCACATAAAAATTAACTATGAGCAATCATGTTATAATAGCATATATTGTTTTCTCAATGGGAATGCGAGATAAATAGGTTTTGATTTCGGTGCCGTTTTAGCCATCGATTTTGGTGCCGTTTTAGCCAACGCAGGTTCCGTTTTGCCCACAGATTTTAGTACCGTTTTAGCCAACACAGGTTCCGTTTTGTCCAATTTGGTTCCGTTTTCGCCTGGGGCCGTTTTGGCACGGTTCCGTTTTCGCTATAACTCCTTCGACACCTGGCCGCCATTGTTTATCACGTGACGCGGTGAAGCATTTACAACAGTTAACGGTCAAGATGCCTAAAACATGTGCAGTTGGCTGCATAAACCATAACATGATGTTAAAAAAAGTATCGTTTTACAAATTTCCAAAAGAAGAGACTAGGCTCTGCTTGTGAGTAGGATCATTAAAACGACAAACCTGATGGAATTCCATGGCTTCCCTCACAGAATGTGACTACGTTGACTTTAATGTTGTTTCTTGTTGACACCAACAGAGATTAATTTAGTAAACAAAATGGTTAAAGCATGTACAGTGATAAAAATCCCACATTATACTGTAAATAAAATACACAATTCCATCGTCTTCCATGAAAAAAAAACCCCAACAAAACGATGCATCCAGTTCTTGAATAAAGAGTATATTCCTTTATCATTAAATTTGTGTGGTCTTTATTTTTCATTTAATCTTAGTTGCTTGGATATTATCTATACTTGTATTTATTTTGCCATACTACAGCTACTACATCTTATTTATTTTTTAATTTTAAAATAAGTTTATACTGCTAAATTACACACATAATAATTATAATATAGGCCTAAATTCTTGTTTAAACTTTATTATTATTTTTTATTTTTTTGCAAATGTGTCTGTAGCAGGCCTGCAGTAAGAAAATATAGGTCGCCCCCCCCCCCCCCCCCTCTCTATTCGTGTGTTTAGTATTTACTTTGGTGCAGAGGGTAAATAATGTGTGTGCCTTTGTTTCAGTATCCCCTGCGTGTGCTGTAACCTCACCGTGGTGCAGGGGTGTAACATTCTCTTTGAGAATGGCCAATACAGCACAAATTGAAGTTTAGAGTAAAATTCGGTGTCCGTAAAATTCTGTGATATTTGTATTTGTATGTTTGCACAGTTCTTTACACTGTTTTTGTTTAAACCTTGAATTTTTATGTTGATGTTGATCATCACTTTATTTATTTGCATTACCATAGTTTGACACCCAATAGCCGATGTATTTTTCGTGCTGGGGTGTCGTTAAACATTCATTCATTCATTGTTTCAGTATATATATTTTTGAGTAGTAGTATATATATATATATATATATATATATATATATATATATATATATATATATATATATATATATATATATATATATATACTACTCAAAAGAATTTAAGGGTCCAAAATTTATAACCAAATAAGTTTCAGAGTGTATTAGATTGATGATGTAAACTACACCAAATTTTTTATTTATTGTTCCATATTTACAAAAATACACAAATAAACGTCACTGTATACAAGAAAGTCACATGACATGCTGTCAAAGTTGAAGGTTATCAAACATGGATTTTACACATTAGAACATTCGTTTAATAGTGTGTGAATCCACCCCTGGCGCGAATACACTCGACACATCGTTGCCTCATGCTGTTGATCAGATGTCTGAAGAACTCTTGGGGAATGGCCTGCCACTCTGCCATAAGAAGTTGACCCAGATCATGAAGGTTGGCCGGAGGGGCATGGTTTTCCCGAACTCTCCTGCCTAATTCGTCCCAGGCGTTCTCTATTGGGGCCAAGTCAGGCGAATATGCTGGCCAATCCATCCTGGCGATACCTTGTTGTCTGAGAAAGTCCGTTACCACTCTGGCGCGGTGGGGTCTGGCATTGTCATCCTGCAGAACTGCCCCGCCACCAATCTGCTGAAGGCCTGGGAGAACCAACGGCCGGATAATCTCATTCAGATAGCGGATTCCATTCAGATTGCCATCCACCACATAGAGGGGGGTCCTGTGGTGGATAGAGATGCCGCCCCACACCATGACGCTGCCACCACCGAACCGGTGACGTTGTCTAACGTTAACGTCAGCGAAGCGCTCCCCAGGACGTCTGTAGACACGAACCCGACCGTCGTTGAACTGGAGACTAAACCTGGACTCATCAGTGAACATCACTCGACCCCACTGAACACGTTGCCACCGCAGATGAAGCGTGCACCAGTGACGTCTGGCCGTTCTGTGACGTGGTAGGAGTGGTGGTCGAACAGCCTGGCGACGGCAGCGTAGATTATTGGCTCTCAGACGATTGCGTATGGTTTTATCAGACACTCGAGTTCCAGTCGCAGTCCGCAGATTGTCACGTAATCGGCGTGCAGTGGTTGTGCGTTGACATAGAGCCATATTGGTGATGTAGCGGTCCTCTCTATTTGTAGTGCTTCGGGGCCTTCCCGAACGTGGACGATTTCGAACAGAATTCGTTGCTTGGTACCGTTGCCACAGTCGGCCAACGACACTCTGACTGACACCAAGTCTCAGAGCAACATTTCTTTGCGTATTGCCATCCTGAAGCCAAGCAATAGCCCTTCCTCGATCTTCGATAGTCAGTTGAAGTCGTACCATTATCGAATTTGGAGTGTGCACCGTACACGAACGCAAGCTCCAATTATACGGAAATTCAGCATTGGGAACAGGGAATACACGTGCAAAGCGTGCAAATGAAGCGCTTTGTGAAAAAGCAAGTTATGGGGGCTTAGCAGACCTTTCGCTTTCGCCCTAATTTACGTGCAAATGTAAGCACGTTTTCGCCATTAGAACTAGTCGACAGTGTCAATGACAGTGGATTTTAATTCATTTATGGGTTGCTTAGACCGACTTTCGTCAAAATGGAACAATACCATGCGTGACATTATGGTCTAGCTAATATAATTGACATTCAGAAAATAATGTCGAAAATATCGTCTGACCCTTAAATTCTTTTGAGTAGTATATATATATATATATATATATATATATATATATATATATATATATATATATATACACACACACACACACACACACACACACATAAATCTAAAATACATTAAAATCTACTCTATTGTGGATCAATGTAATTTGGTGGTGGTGGTACATTTGTAGATTTTGCTTGTTCAAGTTAGAGGACTTCTTTTTACATATATATACTACCGACAAAAAATAAGAGAACGACTGATGTGAATGTAACTATCGTTGACATGCACTGTTACAATACAGTGGCGTTGCATCTGAATGCTTCATCTGATCAAAATGAAATTTCACATCATGCATGAACAGCATGTGATGCACGAGCACACAGAAGTTCACGTGTATGTGCTTATCGTGGAACTCACAATCACCGATGCAAGTGAGGTAATCACATGCGTGAAAATGATCCCAAGAGAATACCTTAATGAAGAGACGAAATGGCGAATTGTCGGTACGTCAATATGCCAAGTTGTCCGAATGTTTGGTAAATCAAAAAGTGTAATTTCTAGATTGTGGGATAAGTACCGTCAAACTGGCGGGGTTGCAACGAGACCTGGGCGTGGCAGGCCTAAATAGACGACACCTCGACAAAATCGTACCATAACATTAATTGCTCTACGCAATAGATTCAAATCAGCTGCTGCTAACAGTGAATTCTGTACAATAACAGGAAGGCGAATTTCGACATCGACCGTCAAGAACAGACTCTACAAAGCCCGCCTGAAAGCGAGGCGTCCTCTGAAGGGTGTGACCCTAACAGCTCACCATAGGCGGCAACGATTACGGTGGGCTAGGCAACACCAGGGACGGACTGTGCGACAATGGCGTTACACCATGTTTACAGACGAATGGAGGTTCTGGCCTCAGATTACAGTTATCTTCCCATTTGGTTGTCCAAAATCCGGAAATTTGACCGCGCAAGTAGTCTGCTGTTTGACTGTGATTATTTCATGGCAGACAGCTATGAAGTGGCAACTGTTTGACTGAAGTGACAGGGGATAGCATGTAGTTTGTAAACATGTGTAACTTGTTGACATTGAAGACTTGTTTGTGGTAATTCCGGCCCATGCAAAAGTAGTGCTTTTTGTGTAAAATGGGTGTACTCCGGCCTGGTTTAGAGGGTGTGTCTGTTTAAACCAATATGCTGGGAGAAAGAGCTGGACAACAGGGGTTGTCCTTTTCAGGGTATGTGTCCCGCGCAGGCAAAGGTACATACAAAACTTCACGGGCCTGCTGATATTAATAAAAATGTTATAGCCACTAAGGCTATATAGAAATATATAGCGAAATTAATTGTGGTCTGAGGCCTTCTGCCTGAGATTCACAGATGGCAGAAAACGTTGTTGGCGATGTATGCCCAGATATGTTGGCGAGAGATATGCCCAGGCTACAGTTCTAGACCATTATCGGTATGGGGGTGGTAGTGTCATGGTGTGGGGAGGGATCACACATGACAGGCAAACAGATTTGATTATTGTTAATGGAAATTTGACTGGCCAGAGATATCTGGACCAAATTTTGCGTCCTGTCGTTGTTCCAGTGGCGATAAATATTTGCAGATATTTTGAATTTCAAGACGACAATGCCAGACCACATCGCGCTCGGTTAGTCACCGATTACCTACGACAACAAGGCATACCGACTGGCCCGCTAAGTCCCCCGATTTGTCCCCTATAGAGCACCTGTGGGACGTTCTCGGGCGGAGAGTGTACGCCATGGACCCAGCACCCATCAACGTGGCCCAGCTTGCGGTAGCCCTTCAGAATGAATGGCGGGCAATACCCAGGGCAACCACACGTACATTAATCAGGCCTCAGACCACAATTAATTTCTCTATATGTTTCTATATAGCCTTAGTGGCTATAACATTTTTATTAATATCAGCAGGCCCGTGAAGTTTTGTATGCACCTTTGCCTGCACGGGGGACACATACCCTGAAAAGGACAACCCCTGTTGTCCAGCTCTTTCTCCCAGCATATTGGTTTAAACAGACACACCCTCTAAACCAGGCCGGAGTACACCCATTTTTCACAAAAAGCACTACTTTTGCATGGGCCGGAATTACCACAAACAAGTCTTCAATGTCAGCAAGTTACACATGTTTACAAACTACATGCTATCCCCTGTCACTTCAGTCAAACAGTTGCCACTTCATAGCTGTCTGCCATGAAATAATCACAGTCAAACAGCAGACTACTTGCGCGGTCAAATTTCCGGATTTTGGACAACCAAATGGGAAGATAACTGTAATCTGAGGCCTATCAGTCCATTTCCCCCCCCCCCCCCCCCCAAAACTGGCCCACACTAATGCATTCCAATGATATACATATTAAAGCAATGCTCAGTAAGTATCGGGATGTCACCTTTAAACTGAGAGTATATAGAGGCTGTGTTAAAACACCTACCACAGTGCCTTGCCATGGCCAATTTTAGCAATGGAAACTTGAGACACCAACTTCAAAATGTAATAACTTTATCAAATTTTAGAATTTCTTCATACAATGAGCAGCTATTTTTTCTTCTACATATGTTCTATCTGCACACTGTTGTCTTGGAAAGATTTTGAAATATTTAAAGGAAAAAAAATCAATCATTAGATTTTACTTCATTTTTAATTAAATATTAAACTTAAATTTAAATTTTTGAAAAAAATTAAAATCTAAAACTGTAAAATTTTGCATTTTAGATATGATAAGTGGAGGCTTATTAAAGATATGGTGACTGAATTCATGGTACATTATTAGAAATGTGTCAGAGGGATGGTGAAAGTCACAAAATTGGGACCATTTGCAACAAATTTTTACACACTAATTTCAGGGGAAATTAGACACGATAGGCCTCAGATTCAATTCTGACCTGCTGTATTTACTTAATCTACTTCATTTACTGCATTAGACATGTAGCCACTTTGTAAAAGGCAAAACAGTCCATATAAATGCATATTAATATGAATATGCCCTACAGATGTTACTTAGGTATACACCATAATGTGTTTTTTGTCGACAACAACTTTGAAAATGAAGATTTTGTCACAAAATGCTGATATAAATCCTACCAAGAAGTACTTGCACCATATTTTTCAGTTTCCAGTGATAACTGTTAACAAGTGTAATCATGTGCCAGTGTTTTGGATACCTCAGTGTAGTATTTCTTGATTGGAAGGATGTTTGTAGTAATGACCATTGAATATGCATTATGGATTATTGTGCCATATGTTTTACAAGCCAAATGTTAACTTTTTTGGCAGATTTTCTGCAATAAACTTGACAAGTGTACCAGCATCTGATTACTGAACACAATAAATACATTCAGACAGCATAGAATATTAGCCTATTAGATTTTCTAAGGATAAAAGACCATTTTTTAAAAATTACTGAAGTGTGTAATTTACATAAATGTAGGTGAAATGTATTATTAGAGTACTTAATCTTGTTAAAAACTGTATACTATTTATTTAAAGTGTTTAATTACATTTAGTAGGGAAATATTCATTATATTTAGATCTTCTGTCCAATTGCAATAATTGAGAAACTCATTAAAATTCAATATGTAAAAAAATAAAAAATCTCAATATTGACCAACAAAATCCAACTTTTACTCTTTTTTACCAAATTATTAGCTCAAAACTGTTAAAGAATATTGCAACAACATGTAGTAACATCAGAGGTCATTTTATGCTATTTTGGAGGATATTGAAATTTAAAAGTTGAAAATATTAATTTTAATTTTTAATAAATTCAAAAAAAAATTTTTTTAATTTAATAAAATATTTAGAAAATAAATAAATGAGTTTTCATATTCCTGGTGCTATTCACAATCAGTCTGTGTAATTTCACCTCTCTGGTTATAATACTTTCATCAGAATCAAGCATTTAACCGGTGTAATGTGTGAACTATATCAGGCCTCAGACCACAATTAATTTCGCTATATGTTTCTATATAGCCTTAGTGGCTATAACATTTTTATTAATATCAGCAGGCCCGTGAAGTTTTGTATGTACCTTTGCCAGCACGGGGGACACATACCCTGAAAAGGACAACCCCTGTTGTCCAGCTCTTTCTCCCAGCATATTGGTTTAAACAGACACACCCTCTAAACCAGGCCGGAGTACACCCATTTTACACAAAAAGCACAACTTTTGCATGGGCCGGAATTACCACAAACAAGTCTTCAATGTCAACAAGTTACACATGTTTACAAACTACATGCTATCCCCTGTCACTTCAGTCAAACAGTTGCCACTTCATAGCTGTCTGCAATGAAATAATCAGTCAAACAGCAGACTACTTGCGCGGTCAAATTTCCGGATTTTGGACAACCAAATGGGAAGATAACTGTAATCTGAGGCCATCAACAGTATGCCATCAAGGTGTCGAGCATGCATCACCCAAAATGGTGGACACACCAGATATTGATATAGACGCCCCAAATTGGTTTTCCAGACGTTAATCGAAATAAAACATTCACTATCATTTCACCCGTTCCCTTATTTTTTGTCAGTAGTACATGTAGTTTCATGGTATTCTACAGTTCAGCGTGTGTGTGTGTAATCTGCTTTAGCAATTACCTGCAATAAAATGAATGGTTAACTGCCATATCTGATATTTGTTTTCCTTTTGAAAACAGTTTGACATGGAGAATATAGCATTTAACCATCTCATTCATATATTTTCCTTGAATATGCTACATGAGTGCATCTACATGAGGTAATTTAACCCAGGTTAAAAGCAACTTGGGTTAAATATGTGTAGTCTAGTAGAAGGCATACCAATATAGATCACTTTATTAACAACCATATTTGCCTCCTTTCTCCAGCTGTATACTATTAAAAATTAGTTTTGTAGATATTACTTAAATTGAATTGCAACAACAATTCCAATACAGCACAAGACTGAACAAGAAAATATCTGCAATATCCATTGTGACTAGATATAAAACACCACCAATATTAGATAAAATTAACCATTATTTACTCAGGTAAGTTTTTGTGTTTTATTACTAAATATATCGGGTTAAACCCTATTATTAAAACATTTGCATGTTTGTTCCACGAGGTAACACTTACGTTTTATTAGGTTGTAGACCTCGACATGAAAATAACTGAGGGAAATGATTATTTGCTCCCTAATGTAGTTTATGGGGGGCAATTTAAAATATTACCATATTGATACTACATGCATATAAATTCACATGCCAAAGGGAACTATATATTATTCTCCTTGAACTAATCTCAGGTGTGATGGGCAAGTAGAGAGAGATATTGCTCCCCCTAGATGTCAAGGTGTGAGGATGGCTATATTTTATTATTGCTATTTTCTTTTTGCCTGGATTCAACTGGTAAGGAAGGGCAACATCATGTGGTAATTTTGCAATCTGTTAAAACAAAAGCATTTCATTATTTCAAGAAACTGTATTTTGTTTTAAGAATAAAAGAATGTATTCAGTGGAACATTATAACTGTTGCCATTACATCTATATAAGATATGAGAATAATACTATTATAATTTTGAAGTTGTAAAGTAACAACCTTGCCATTGTTTAATTATTACATACTATTTGGAAATAAAATAATTATTAAATCATAAAAATAATCAACTTAATCATGCATACAAATTTTATTATAAATACAAATTATATATTTTGTAGCCCACATCATAATTATTACATTAATAATTATCTTGTCATTTCAAAATTGTTAAAATTTATAATTAACATTACCTGAAAATTGCATCAACAAAAATTATATTCTGCCCAACCTGCCTTGTCCCCTGGACATTCAAAGTACACGGAAACACATCGGTACTAAATATAGATTATACTAATTCAGATTCCCGTTGTTCGTTTCTCTTATATGGCAACCCAAGCTGTTATAATACTCATAAGACATATTGCAACTATGTGTTAGCTACAGAAAATAAATGACAATATGTAAGGCATGTAAAAATTTAATATGATAACTTTATTCTATGTAAACCAGTAATCACTAAGGCTTTGCTTCATCCCCAAAGATCGGTAACTGGGCCGTGTGACGTCACGCCGGTTCCGAGAAGTTTTACTGTTTAGAATAAAATGCCTTCATTACCGGTACTAAAGTCACTGAACTATGAAACTAAAGTAAATGTTATTTTTAAGAATGAAACAAAACGGGACATTGATCTTTACTGGATTGGTTATGACGGGATGTACGTGCGTTATGCACGTAATTTGCGAACAGATCGTATTTACAATGTTTTTACGTTCGAAACGCATCCTTGGGTAGCAAGAGACTCGAACACTGGAGCTGTCATTCATTTTAACAAAACATGCAGCGTATTCATTCCTGTGGCAAATGAAGATTGCCTTCCAGTAATAGTTCCATTAAATATCCCAGGTAAATATTGATGTAGCCCGAGTACTCTTGACTGTAAGAGAGCTAGACGGACATTTTGACAGTTATATACGCTCACATTAAAGTCAGAGACCAAGCAATGTAATTTTTTGGCAATCGCCGACCACCAAAAAGTAGTGACTCAAATATTTCCACTCAAATACCACAACAATCCTATGTTTGACGTCAAATACATTTACATAGATCATTTTCATGTTCCTTGATTAAAAAAAAAATCAGATATTAATCACTAATACATACACTACAGAAAGAAACCCGAAAGCACCCACATTCAGCTAAGCTTCGGCAAACTCCGGACAGCAAAATACTAAGTTCGCTGACCTATATCGTGATGTTGCATCACTCGGCCATTCCGTCTTCCAGGGTCCGTCTCATACAATAATACGACAAGTGCCCGACAATCACCAAAAAAAGTTTTGTTTTGTGTAACGACACCACTAGAGCAAATTGATTCATTAATCATCGGCTATTGGATGTCAAATATTTGGTAATTTTATCATAGTGTTAGAGAGGAATCCCGCTACATTTTATCATATGTACGTACAAAATTATTTGAAGACAAAATCCAGTTTGGGCTTCTTACAAATATTAAGACGACCAGAAACACATTGAATATACAGACACTGATATTCTAAACAAGAAAATATATTTAATATGTAAGTTTAATCGTAGAAATATTTTATTAGTCGGAAACCTCTTACAATGCAGCAAACTCAGGAATGTCCCTTTAACTGTAACTATTGATGAGAATCGATCCTAGACTGACTGCTAAATGTTTTATTTTAAGTAAACGACAACAGTACAGTATTGCACATTTTAGGCAGCATAAATGTATGACCATGAGATATGGTATTTAATTTAAACAAGATTTTATTATTTATGTTTTTTTCTGTATACACACTTAAAGAGATCAGTGTCTAAGCCCTGTGTCGCATGTGTGTCCGAAGTTGATAATCTTGAACTGCCAGAAGAACTAAAAGACAAACTGAGAGAAAAACGAACTCTAAATTGTGACAAGGAGTACACCCCACAATGGACGCTGTATTTAGATTCATGTTTTATTTGTGAACCAGCTGCATGCTTATGCACTTAACAGTACCTGTAGATATATCTTGAAAATCATATTCAATCGGTCAATTTCTATTATATTTTAAGATCCCTAACTGTTGTTGATAAGGAATTGGAAACAAACAATTTACACCAAATAATTTCCCCTCAGATGTTTTAGATTTAATTATGCAAGTTTTTCTATTCATCCAAACCAGCCTCGGTGGCGTCGTGGTTAGACCATCAGTAAACAGGTTGGTAGGTACTGGGTTCGGATCCCAGTTGAGGCATGGGATTTTTAATTCAGATACCGACTCCAAACCCTGAGTGAGTGCTTCGTAAGGCTCAATGGTAGGTGTAAACCACTTGCACCGACCAGTGATCCATAATTGGTTCAACAAAGGCCATGGGAAGCGCAAATAAAATATCCCTTGCTGTTAATCGGAAAGAGTAGCCCATGAAGTGGCGACAGTGGGTTTCGTCTCAAAATCTGTGTGGTCTGACGCCATATAACTGTAAATAAAATGTGTTGAGTGCGTTGTTAAATAAAACATTTCTTTCTTTCTATTCATCCAGGGTTCAGTTAGAAGTAAAAATCAAAGAAAGGATTTTAGATTGGGGGGGGGGGGGGGGGGGGGTGCACACTTTGTATGTATGTATGTATATACATTTTATGTATGATTTTATAAAATTAAAAACTGTAAATTAAAGAAAAAAGGTTTGATTGGGGGGCATGGTCCCTGTACCCCCCTTGCTACGCCACTGATTTGTACATAGGGTTATCCATAAAGTATGTGTACCTAGAGGGGAAATAATGGTTGAGACATCAAATCAAATAAAATCAGCTTATTCATAAATACATGAACAGTATAAATGAGTTGTACCACATATTGTGGTCTACTGATACATGAAAAAAATAATATAACAATGATAGACATTGTAATTTGTAAAAATATAGGCCTCTAAACTATTCAAAAACAATCCAAGGAGTACATGATAATTATATGTAGATACAGGTACAGAGCATGTAGGGCGCTGACTAGAGCTGGGCGGTATACCGTATATACCGTTCGGTATCGGTATTATGTCAATGCCGATTTACCGTACCGACCAGATTTAAAAAAACCGAAATTTCGGTATTGAAAAATATTTCCCAGAAAGCACTAATAATATATCTGACGAACGCAAAATAGGTTGGTATAAATCAGACGAGAGCCTTGTGTATGGAATTTGATTGTATTTAGATGAAATTAGTGGGTGAGCCATAACACAGGCATGCATTTAAAGGCGAGTATACCGAAAATAGCACTCGATATCGGTATCATGTCAATACTGTACCGATACCGAGGTAAATCACCCCAAAAATATGTATGTCGATACCGAATCTCAAATTTCAGTACCACCCAGCTCTAGCGCTGATGGCACATATACACTGCCAGTCTAATAAAAAAGGCCAATACAGAGTATAATTTAGTTTTAAAATTAAGCGTGTTTAAAAGTACTGAGTAAACTTAAAATCTGTTAATTCTTTTACATCTTCAGTAGAGGTTTCAGTAACATTGTTTTTGCATGTTTGCGACTTTTGACCTGCTAGCACTAACTGTACGTTTGTTTTTCACATGTACACATGTATCAGGTTTGCTAAAGGTGAGTTAACTATTTTTTAGGCAGCATAAATGTATGACCATGAGATATGGTATTTAATTTAAACAAGATTTTTAATATTTTGTTCTCTTTTTTTTTCAGTATACACACTTAAAGAGATCAGTGTCCAAGCCCTGTGTCGCATGTGTGTGTCCGAGGTTGATAATCTTGAACTGCCAGAAGAACTAAAAGACAAACTGAGAGAAAAACGAACTCTAAATTGTGACAAGGAGTACACCCCACGTTGAACACTGTATTTAGATTCATGTTTTATTTGTGAACCAGCTGCATGCTTATGCACTTAACAGTACCTGTAGATATATATCATGAAAATCATATTCAATCGGTCAATTTCTATTATATTTTAAGATCCCTAACTATTTTAAGATCCCTAACTGTTGTTGATAAGGAATTGGAAACAAACAATTTCCACCAAATAATTTCTCTGATGTTTTAGATTTAATTATGCAAGTTTTTCTATTCATCCAAACCGGCCTCGGTGGCGTAGTGGTTAGGCCATCGGTCTACAGGCTGGTAGGTACTGGGTTCGGATCCCAGTCGAGGCATGGGATTTTTAATCCAGATACCGACTCCAAACCCTGAGTGAGTGCTCAGCAAGGCTCAATGGGTAGGTGTAAACCACTTGCACCGACCAGTGATCCATAACTGGTTCAACAAAGGTCATGGTTTGTGCTATCCTGCCTGTGGGAAGCGCAAATAAAAGATCCCTTGCTGCTAATCAGAAAGAGCAGCCCATGTAGTGGCGACAGCGGGTTTCGTCTCAAAATCTGTGTGGTCCTTAACCATATAACCGTAAATAAAATGTGTTGAGTGCGTCGTTAAATAAAACATTTCTTTCTTTCTTCAAAGTATGATTATGGGCACAAAAATTCAGTCACTTTAAAAAACTAATTGAAGTTACAGTTGAGGTTTGTATTCAGTATTTGTGTTATTTTCACTTTCGGTAAAAGATCAGATGAGAATTTACCACCCCAACCCACAAACAATGTTGAACATGGAATGTGTTTGTAAAATCAAGTCAATGTCTTCAAATAGTATTTATTATAATTCCCATATTTTTACTGGTTTAATTTCAGGAATATTTTTTATGAATATACAGGTACTGCTATCAAATGTTTATTTGCAGTGGTTAAAAACAACTACAGTGAAACCCCTCTAAACCGGACACTCTCAGGACCAAGTAAAATGTCAGGTTTAAGAGGTATCCATTTTAAAGAGGTTAAGTTCTTTACCGATTTTTAAAAAAAAGGACCGTGAAAAATGTCTGGTTTTGAGGGAATTCTGGTTATCAGAGGGTCCGGTTTTGAGAGGTTTCACTTTATATGTATGTCACAACTGGTATGTCGTAACAGTGTCAGATGTACAAAGATTCTCATGGCAGTTACAGTTTGAACAATTCAAAACATTACTGTATGTTATGAATGTATTTGGAAATATATATATATATTATTTTTAATTTCCTCATCCATGAGGATGAGGGACATACTGTCCTAAAAGGAATGCTAATGTAGTGCTTGGAAATACAAGCCTGAAAAACACGGACATGAAAGTAAGTTACAGGAAAAAAATGTGGAAATATTAATACTGGTGATCAGGTACTAATTGTGGCCTTAGGTTTAGAGCTGCACAATTATCTAAAATGGTGGGGCCTTATTCAAAATGTATGCAAAGTATCAGCCAAAACCATATAAGTTTGGGGGGAAATAATGAATTATTTTTTTTACAAATAGCAGAACAATTAAAAATCTCAAGGTCCGGATACATCCAAACAACTTTCATCTGTGAGAACAAAAAACAACAAAAAACAAGCATGTTAAACTGAGTGATTTGTAATAAATGAACACGAACAAATGACAGGAAAATGTAGAATTTTATTCACGGTTAAACATGTACTAGTGAGTATAAAGATCAGGACCATTCTCACTGCATTATTTATGGTTCCCTCCCCCCTCTGAATTATTTTCCTTAGTAATTGTTAATTCCATGTTTGTAAAAAGTTTATGACATAATTGTGTATTATATCAGGTACCTGTATATAATTTTTTTTTTTTTTCATACTAATTATATTGTTATTGTATTGGTAATTCATTAGAAAATTGAATAAATTGGTAATGTACATGTAACCAAAAACTCTTTCAGAAAAATAGTTAATTTGTTTTGTTTTTTTCACAAAAAGTTTCGAGAGAAAAAAATTGTACTATATATATATATATATATATATATATATATATATATATAGTACTGGTATCTTGAATATGATCTTCCACAGTTATTAGTAACATAAATAAACTAAAGACTCTACATTATGATGCTCAGATTCTTATTTTACTGCCAAATTACATTGGGCTATTAATCGGCCAATTACATGTATTAGTCCAGGTATAGATGGAGGGGTAGGGTGTGTGTGTGTGTGTCACCTGAAAGGGGAATATATGCCTTTAATTTTTCATCTATGAAATGATTTGCTACTTAATTTTTAACATTTTGTAGAATACATTAATGTTTATAGATAACCTCTCTTGGTAATTTGATAAATTTTAAAACAAAAATCAACAGAAAGGTACTCTAAAACCACTAAAACAGAAAATGTTGATGTCTTTATTTATTTTCAAAAGTACTGCATGAATGAACAATAATAAAAAAAAAGAATATGGAAGATTTTGTGAAAATGTTTTACAGTAGAATCTTATTGGCTGACTAATTTTATGTGCATAATATTGCTAAATATGTGACCAAATATGTGTACATTTATGACCCTTCATATACAGAAAGCACTTATTTTACAAACAATCCTGGTAAGTGACACACAAATGACGAGTGTTGTTTTATTAAAGTTTGTTTATTTAAAAGTTTATAAATTAATGAAAAAATAAATGTAAACTGCACAGATACAACTGGTCACTATGGGGTCTCAGCCATTCTAAACATACACTAGTTATTCACAACATGAAATGTTGTGGAACATTCATTAATTCATTTGTTAAAAACTTGAATCAATGTTATATTGTCAACCAATTGCATATCAGTCTGACACAAGTCATAAATGCGACTATGACTGGACAGTTTATCAAGTGACTAGATCATTCGGCATCACATTACAATTAACCATTAAATATATGATATGTATTTAATAATAAAACAAAAACGTTGGTGTATGATATGTTCATTTCAAATTTGGATCGTTATTATGATCACATACAGGTGGCAGCTTGCACATGAAAAATAATTCCCAATAGTTGACCAATATCGGTAAATGGAAGGAAATGGTTTATTTAATGACGCACATAACACATTTTATTTATGGTTATATGGCATCGGACATATGATTAAGGACCATACAGATATTGAGGGAGGAAACCCACTGTCGCCACTTCATGGGCTACTCTTTTTCGATTACAGCAAGGGATCTTGTATATGCACCATCCTATAGACAGGTTAGCACATACCATGGTCTTTGATGTACCAGTCGTGGTGCACTGGCTGGAGCGAGAAATGGCCTAATGGGGCCCAATGACGGAGATCGACCCAAACCAACCGCGCATCAAGCAAGTGCTTTACCACTGGACTACGTCTCTCCCCCCAATATCGGTAAATGGATACTAAACATGTTTTGAGCATAACTTGAAGAAGGTATAGCTCACACTTGAACTTTCATGGATTAAAGCAGAATATTAAAGGACTACCATTAATCCGTAATCAGACTGACCAATTTATATGAAGAAATGCCGATATTTTAACCCTCCAATCCACAGCAAGTTTATTTTAAAACAATTCGAGACGTTGGTCTTCGTTCTTGCCTAGTATATTAAGTTTTCTCATACTTGCGCCAATGAAATTCTACTGTAATAATAATACTAAATTTTGCTTCATGATTATATTGATATTAAAAGGCTGACAATGTATTTAATTTTCCATTTTTTCCAGTGATTCATTAGTAAATCCTTACATTTAACATCTTAAGAATTAAAAAAAAACCTTACAAAACGTAACAAAATATCTATCTGGGTATGCCTGCCATTTATAAATCAGTTTATATAATTATTTCATGGCTGCTGTTAAAAACGAAAACAATGTTCACAAATTTATATGAAGTGAAAAAAATATAAGCTGGTGTATTCTTTAACTTATCATAACTGTCATTTTACCAATATCCCCCTAAAATATGTGGGGTTTTTTTTACTTACTTTTAAATGATCCAAATGCATTTCTAGCAAACAAACTAACAATCACTATCAGACCAATTATCCCCAGTAGCATCTATAATGTACGTCAGGCCTCTGAGAATTGAAAATTTGCTTGACCCATTTATCGGTTACGCAGAAATAAATCTAGGTAACCCATTTCCTTTTGCGTAACCCGTAAATGGTGTTAGAAATATTCATCTTGTTTTAAGTAACATAAGTCGTGTTTCTGCTCTCATAGGTCAACTGGGTGTGAACCTGTCTTCCAGTGAAATGAATAACATGAGTATTACAGTATAAACAGAAATAATGGCTTTACAAGATCCACACAAACGGGTAGAGACATATACTGAAAGTAATCATATCAAATTGTAATACAGACTAAAAACAAACAACAACTAACGCTCCACATATAGGAAGCAACATTTGTATAAAATATAAATACAATTTTTTTTTTATGAAGCACTCTTGTAGAAATGACATAGAAACAATGAAATGTAAAAAAATGTTAATGAACAAACTATATGAACACAAAAGTATACAGAACATGGAGCACCATTGCACATATTGTTATTGATACATTCAAAACGTTTAAAACAGTCACTGTTAAAACCGAACTTGAATTTGATGAATACATTACACAATAAATTCACTGAAAAGCATATTCTGAAATTGGTAGTTTGGTGAGATTTTTTTTCTCCATTTTGTTTAAGACAAACTGGAACTGGCAACAGAGTTTAAAAAAAAAAAAAAAAAAAAAAACCCCACCAAATTGCAACCAATATTTTTTTTGTTTCCCTTAACTGTCGATTGACCATCCCTTTTTCTCTCATTTTACTAGCCCTGAAGGCTTATAGGATCAATATATGAAGGGGGTGGGGAGCAGGTGAGTGACACAAACATTAAGCTGTATCCTAACTGGACGTGTGCGATACAAGCGACGTGATAATATTTATATCCTGACCAGACGCGACCATAACATTTTTTTCTTTTTAAAATTATTATCAACAGTTCAAACCGCCAAGTAAAAGTTGTTTGATTAGTTAATATGTTTGTCGCTCATGTCGCGCGACAAAAACCCCAACAACATTGTGTCGCACACTCGACTACATCAATCTGTCGCGCTGTACACGTCATTAGGATGCAGCAATTGAAATCAATGGTTTCTAAAAAAATCACTCATGTTGCACGCAGCCGGTTAGGAAACAGCTTTAACCAAATAAATAATTGGATACACATGCTAGTGCAGTCTATTGGCCAGGGTTTAACTAAATCCAAGTGTCTGGAAACAAATGTAGGTCACTAGGAATGGCTTGTAGAAATATTTATAATAAAGTAAATTACAAACCTGTAGTCCAGGTATATTGGAAAATTGTTTCCCCTGTCCCCTTATAATAATGATCAATCCTTTGTTGACCTATATTGACAGGTAATGGTGATACAAGCTGCCATTTATAGCAAGTTCAGTGGTACAGCCGTCACAAGAGCTGTGCACATTTTGTAACATTACTAACAACAATTATTCTGATACTTGCTTATTAATAGCTGCACATTCTTTAAGGTGATAATACAGTTCACAAAAGTGTGAAATAAAATTCCCTGAGCTTTGACGACACTTCCTCTGATATTTAGTGTTTTCACTAAAGTTAACCTGTTTGGAGAAATGTTCGGTGATTTAAGACAATATAAAAGGTAGAAAACAGTCCTAGATGTACCTACAAGCACTGCATTGTATTTAAATTGACAAATATGAATGAACTTCATGGTATTTAGCAGGGCCTGGAACTTGCAAAATTCACCAACTGTGAATTTGAGAAAAAAAACCTGGTGAAGTAAATTTGAATTTGGCAAAATAATTTCATATAATAATTAATCTTTTTTGCACCCAAAAAATGGGTTTCTAGCATTTTAGAAGTTTAATATATAGTTTGGCGAAATTTTCTGCCCATCCAAAAAGCCCTGTATTTTGTTATTTTACAAGTATGTTTCGCTGAAACTTAATTTTAAAAATATCAAATATAGGCATGACTCAATATATTAACAGTCTGAGACTTTAATGTCATGGAAAAGCCATACGAACTGGATGAAAGTTTGAAATGCATTTAAAACAACTCGACTGATCATAAGCATAAGCATATAATGGTTTGTAAATAAAATAGGAAATTTCAACCAGAACTATAATACTTTCAACAGATGTTTTAATCTTTCAAAAAAGACAATGAAAATCTGTTAACAAAACGAACTGAAGTTGTTCAGTTTGAAATATATAGAGATTATTATACGAGCTTGTGTGTCGTCGTACTGATTTTATGAAACCAGTGTCAGGATTATTGTATTACGTGAGCAAAAGCGAGGGTAATGCATGAATCCTGACAAGAGTTTCGTAAAATCAGTACGATTCACACGCGAGTGTAATAATTTCTTTATTATCCACATTATCCAAAATATTATTTTATGAATAACAAGCTAGGACCATGTCAAAATGTTTAAAACGTTTTAGAGTTGACGAAACGATGTCATTTTCTGAAATGACGTCATTCGATGTGCACATGAAATCATTGTGACACATATGGGTCATACTGGTTATATTTCCCTGAATATCTTGAACCATGTGGATAATATTACAGATTATTCCACTGTGGTGAGAGATCAGTGTAATAACATTCCTGGGTACAGTAATATCTTCTTTCTTAGTGTTAGCTTTGCGTCTTACCATGACTGTCTAGCAAAAGAAATTGCATCACCATTCATATATAAATAATGTAGGGCATGGTAATAAATAGTATACTATACTCGTTCCTATAAGAGACCATTTATATTACGTGTGTTTTCCACTGCACATCACTTGCTTTTGATTGCGATATACGATTGAAAACACACTCATAATATTCTAATATAAGCAGTCTTTTTCCAGGCACTCGTTCAGTATCCTCTACTTTTGTTGAGGGTTTTATTAGCTTGTTTTCGTTGGGGCCCATGTTACAGTTGGAACAGAAACCTAAATTTTTGAGATCACAGAAATTTTCATAAAAATCTAGCACAACACACTGACTCTACACGTTTGTCTAAATTCCTGTGTTAAGTACATGTATGTACAAAGTAGTTATGTACAGCACTGTGTCCTAAAAGCAGATCACTCGAAAGAGAAACCCGACGTGCTAGGACGTAGGAATATCCAGTCTGAACAGTTCAAAGTCCACTTCCTGTCTTATGACTCCAGTCAACACAAACTCTGGATTGTACACAGCTGTAATACAAAAACAAAAAATTAATCAAATACAGACTTTAGAAAATATTTTTATAAACATACAACAATTGTAACACAAAAGACAAGTGGATTGATTGTATAAAATAAACATATATGTTTAAAAAAAACCCAGTGTTGTTAGGACACATACCATAAGCAAGGACTTCTGATATTTGCAGACAAATGTGTTTGGTATCACATCTATCAAAATTGCAGACCTCTAGAGATTTGCAGTCATTTTAAAAACTATTACTATATAACCAGAAATTTTCGTTGTCTAAATTTTTCGTGGTTTGAGGATTAAAAACTCTGAACTGAATGTTTTTATTTCCGTGGTGTAGCATACTGAATATTCTATTCCATATATAATCAACATTAAAAGTTCCAACTCAACTTTCATTTGCGTGATATTTCCAGAGCTTAAAGCTACACAAAAGAGCACTCAATTGCAAAATTGAGTAATGCAGTATGCTACTGGCACAACAACTATACATCATTATAAAGCCAATTAAGATTTGTGTGAGAGGTTTTCCAAGTCAGAATGTGTAGTGTTTAATCCAAGCTTGACACGTTTCAATCACATTCATATAGGACGCTGGCTCAGTATGTACAAATTTTACTGTACATTATATAATAACCCACAAGGCAGAAGAAAAAAGAGGCCGCCTAAAGAACATATGGCGAATAGACCTCCAGGTGGACACCAAGAAGACAGAATACACCTGGAGGCAGCTTGAAACCAGAGCCCAGGACAGACAACTCTGGAAATCTGTAGTCAATGACCTATGCCCCAGAAGGGATGACGGGCATAACTACAACTATATAATAACTCATTGTCTAGTGTCCTGTGATCTGCACATTGCAGCAAATAAAATACTGCCGTAAGTTGTCAGTTTATTACGGTGATCACAATGAATATTTTTCATAGAATTTGTTGATATTTTCAGATATTTTTTATAGAATATGTGGATATTTTCAGATATTTTTAAAGTGTTATATTTCGAGGCTGCCCACTTACCCTCCAAACCTACGGGAAAAAAAACCCACACAAAACTTTCAGGTTATACAGTATTTCTGTTTTTAAGCAAGGGTATCATAAGAAATAATTACACCTGTGTGTTTGTGGGTACATGTAAATTCAGTTGAGAACTGCACTCTCCCATTGATCTATCATTGAACCTTTTTAGTAAATTTTATAAATACACTGGACAATACTCCGCAGACAACCTTCCTAACCACTGAGCTAAATCTCATGCTGTAACTCAATATAAATAAACACACCTATTCTTTTAGCCACTAAGTCTCTGCACAGAAAGACGTCTTTCACACACGTTATGATGATGAAAGTAGGATGACCCTGAAAATTAAATATATATGTAACTATTTATTATAAACTATTCAGCATATGTGACTAATGTTTCATAACAAAATACAGCTTAGCATTATGTTCTGCAGAATTAAATGTCTTGCATATCATAAACTGCTTTGGTGACTTAATGAAATAATTTGTGGTGTAACATTGAGGAAGAATCGTTAAACAATTAAAAAATAATTAATTGAAAAATTAACAGACATTTTAAATTTAATACAGTTTTAACATGCATTAAGATGAACATTCATAGATGCAATTATAAACCAAGTTTTATTGATCAAGGACTTATAGTTTTAAAGAAATAAAACTAAATGCGAAAACTTAAATTTCTTTGTGCTCTATCCTGACCTCTATCCGAGGCCATATAACCATATATAAAATGTGTTGAGTGCATCGTTAAATAAACCATTTCCTTCCTTCTTCCGATCCTGACCTCTGACCTTGGCATTTCCCCCCTTTTCCACCTTACGGTTCGAACATTCAACAGCCGAATGGCTACGAAATCTGACGCAATTGCAAGTTTAATAAGTATATTTTGCCTTGTGAATGTCAAGACAAGATAAAAGGAAATACTAAAACAAGGTATGGCAAACCTTCCTTGCTGTTAAATAATAATAAGAAGTGGATGAACAAATTAATAATCAGGCAATTAGATTACACTATTACACTACCTTATCATCTACTTGAGCAGCAATTGTTTTAGCAGACGGTCTGCGCTGGACCACTTGTCCCCCTGCAGATTCCACGATGTTTCGGATATCCACTACAGGGGGGATAACTCCTGGAGTGATGTGGAACGTCAGACCCTACAACAATCAACATACATAGGAAGTGCATACCGATTTTTCTTTTAAATTGTAGATAAAATAAAAGATAAGATTTATTTTTTATTTTTTGTAAAGAAAACATAAATAATGATGGGCCCCAATTTTGTTAAGATTTTAACAGCAATGATATTAGTACTATTATTAGCACTGGCTAAGCAATATTTAGGACAATCATAAATGTAACTATCCAGCAGGATATCACCTAAACTGTTGAATATGCTGTCGATTTTAACAGTGAATTAAATGTCACAATGTTTTTGTTAAACAGAAATAAAAGAGCTGAAAAATATAACAATCTGCACTAACATAGGTGGGTGATAAAAACATTTGATCACTCAGACTGATGAAAATGACCATGAATTAAAAAAATCTGGAAAACTTTGCATGGCCTTGGAAAGTAGGGGTCTGACTCTTTGAGTGAGTTTTTTTTATCAAAAGTTAAAGTTTGTTTTGTTTTATGTTCTTTGGAAAAATGTGATATATTTTTCCATTAGCAGCAAGAGATCTTTTATATGCACATTCCCTCAGACAGGACTGCCCATACCACGGCCTTTTGATTTACCAGTTGTGAGACACTGGTTAGGATGGGATAAAACACAATCAAAGAATGAGGAAAGGAAGTGGTAAAATCCAGAATTTCAGAAAAATCTGAGGGATTTTCATAACTTGATCATCATAAAACACAAAACTACAGGTAATGGTGTGCAGTTTTACATAAAGCACACTCATTTAGCAATTCTAGAATTCAGAAAAATTCGAATCACAAATAAAAAATGCAAAATTCAGTTCGATATCACCAGAATCAACAAATGTTCTGAGAGTACTGCTAAAGCAATACACGTCCCCTACCTAACCCAACAATTTTTCCTATCTCCTAAATTCAAGGGCCAAACATCTGTGAAAAGTGGGTAAATCACCATGAAAGTTAAACTTGATCAGTAACATGATAAAGCTATATACAAAATTTCACCTCAATATTTTCAGGTATTTCATATCTCCTAAATTCAAGGGCCATAACTCTGTCAAAAATGGGTAAATTGCCATGAAAGTTAAACTTCATCTGCAACAGTACATGATAAAGCTATATACAAAATTTCAGTTCAATATCTCAAGGCCTTCTAAAAAAGAACTCCAGAAAACCAATTTTCACATTGCCTAAGTTCAAGGGCCATAACTCCATCAAAAATGGGTAAATCGCCATGAAAGTCAAACTTGATCTGTAACAGTACATGATAAAGCTATATACAAAAAATTCAGGTCAATATCTTAAAGCTTTCTGCAAAAAACATCCAGAAAACATATGGGACAGACAGATAGACGGAGATCAAACCTATAGTCTCCTCCGATTGGACTGGTAGGGGACTAAAAATGGTGGATATTAGTGTATGAGTGCTCTAAAAACAACAGAGGACATATTTTCACCAACATAGGACCACCGAATCAAGCAGTCTTATAAATCAATATAATTTGTTTAAGGTTTAGCTTGTTAACAATGTTATTTCACTTACTGGTTTACAAAACAACCAACTAACCTTGAACAGAGGATTGGATCTTGCCTTCCGTACAGACTCAGAAAGTCGGCATCCAAGTTCAGTTTCACCCTTTTCATCATTCAGGAAATATTTTTCTTCATCTGAATAAAACCCATTAAATATAAATATTTATATCCCTAGGAAAATTCTAAAGTATTTTAAATCAAAATTCTAAAGTATTTTTTAAAAAAGTCCATTCAAGCCTCAGACATTGAAAAACGTTTTCCCCGCAATGTTTTTTAGCATTAACTTGTCCAGTCCTTACTAAGTTTTGCTTAAATTATGTTCAACAAAAAGGATACATACCTCAAAACCAGTGGCTTTGATAAAAACAATTATAAATAAACTGATGTTATCAAATTTAGTTTGATTATTTAATTTATCATTAAAAAGAAAAGCACAATCATTTCATAACTAAAGCCAGACCTTTCCCCAGGATATTTATAAAGCACTTACATTTTCAGTGTCATGGCAGCTTGGTTGTCTATGACAATTAGTAATCGAATGTTGTTAAACGAAAGGGTGCTGAGGGCCTTGCACCTAATTAGGTATGAAGGACATGTTTCACCTGTTAGAAGTGTGAATACCTGTGTACTGTAAAGTTTTAAAAGTTGTTGCAACCAATTGATTGTCACATATAGCCAAGTAAAGCATAGAGGTAATTGATTTAAGGCCCTTACATGATGCCAAAGCGCTTACTTACACACCTAAGGCATAGTGTGCCCCTACGCCATATGGCTCTGGGGAAGCACCTACATTATAAAATGGTCGTATTAATTTATTTTTAAAAGTTCATTTGTATTTTATATTAGTTTAACCTTTAACACTGTTAGTCTATTTAGCTTACAGTAAAACGGAAATACCTAAAAACCTGTGCTGCAGAAGACTTTCTTCCAGCCACGTCTTTGTGACAATGAATTTGCAGACGTTGATGGCAACGAAGAACTTCATGGTGCGAGCGATGACCTGGGTCACGAGATGTGTACATTCTTTAGGGTTGGTAACCACTAGTCCTCCCAGATCTTCCACAATCTGCAATAGAGAGAAAGACATGTTTTATTTAACCACACACTCAACACATTTTATTTACGGTCATATGGTGTCAGATATATGGTTAAGGACCACACAGATATTGAGAGGAAACAAGCTGTCAGCACTTCATGGGCTATTCTTTTCGATTAGCAGCAAGGGATTTTTTATATGCACCATCCCACAGACAGGGTAGTACATACCACAGCCTTTGATACACCAGTCATGGTGCACTGGCTGGAACGAGAAATAGCCCAATGGGCCCACAGATGGGGATCGATCCCAGACCGACCGCGCATCGAGCGAGTGCTTTACCACTGGGCTACGTCCTGCCCCAATCTGCAATAGAGACCCACAGAGAATTACATGACTAGGGTCACACCTGCTATTCCATCAAGCCAATTCTGATGACAAACAACTCTACAAGTATATGGTCCAGTCAGTCGAGTCAGAATGTCTATGAAGGCAGTTCCAAGTGGCTTAAATTGTGCCACATTGTAAATCTCCGTAAAGGGGCAAGGTCAACTATATTTTTAATATTTAAGCATAATAGGATAATGTAATAGATTATTAATTTTAATTTTATTTCCATGAAACACTATTCTTCAATTGACATTGGCTGTAATATGTAATTTAGGTCAAATAAAAACCAATTTAGATCACATAAAAACACACTGTTAGCGATATTGTTGAAATTTTCATTAACTGTAATAGTAATCTTACCGCTGTGAGTTTCTTGCTCACTGAATATGGAAAACCAGTGAACAAAACTCTGGGCTTGGATCCATCGTCACCTTCAGTGTTCAGTCTGTAAAACAGAAAGACAAGGTACACAATTTGTGTGAACAAGAATCCTTTGGAAGAAGTTTGTTTTGTTTAACGACACCACTAGAGCACACTGATTTATTAATCATTGGCTACTGGATGTCAAACATATGGTCATTTTAATACAGTCAGAGATGAAACCTGCTACATTTTCCATTAGTAGCAAGGGATCTTCTATATGCACCATCCTAAAATCCTTTGGAAGCAAATTATTTATCAAATCATTTCTAATTTGTGTTAATTTATGGTGTTTTTTTTTAAATATGGAAATATCAGTATATATTTGGAACCATTTTATGTTAAAACTCAATCTACAGCTATGTGAGCTATGTGACACCCATTTCAAAACAACAAATTAATTAAATTATCGCTTAAAACCTGAATGACAGTACAAATAGAAAATGTAATTTTGATCTCTACAATACCAAAAAAAAAGAGACCTATTCCAGCAATGACATTAGCCAGATTAAACTATTTTACCTTGATCGCTTGCTGTTTGGTTCTTCTTTGCCATTTTCTGAAAGTGTACGTTTGTGAGATCCATTCTCTTTGTCAGGTTCTGGGACTGGCTTAGGTCGAGGTATAAAACGCTAAAACCAATAAGAAATAAATCTATTACCAAAGGATTATGATTAAAACAAGTATTAGGGTGTTCAGTGCTGTAAACACAGTCTAGCACCATTAACATCATCCCTTGAACACATTGTTTAGTATTCCAAGTGTTACTGCCACAAAACTGTTGAAACAAACTGGTAATTGCACTATAGTACTGTACAATTTGAACCATGAAGTAAATGCAACTTACAGCTGTTATGTTTTTTGTAATAATTAACAAAATAAAAACTTAACAAATTAAAAAACAAAACAAAAATATTAAAGAGATTAGGAAATAAATCTTAGATTTTCAAACCAGCCCACCCAAAAGATAAAATGCATGTCCCATTTTGGTGTATTTGTTTTTGCAATTTGTTTTTAATTTTTATGGTATGTCCTGGAAATGTAAAATAAAAAATACAATTTCAGCCCTAACCCATTTTGAAAAGAAATGCATGAAAATCTAGCATTTAATTTATAACAGCCTAATAAACTTTTAGAAAAACCCAGAAACATTACCTTCCATGCTTCTTTTGAAATTTTCAAAGGGCTTTTCCAGCCAACTGAAAAATAGGAAATGCATAACTATTAATGCTAGCAGGCAATAGTGTAGAAACACAAACACATTTTTCATGAAGTTATGGCTATTTTCACAGTGTCAGGGTTTTAGATCTCACTAATTTGGGTGTGATAGGGTCTGTAGTCTATTCTGAACACAGGAAGGTCGTCAGTTCAGCACCGTCATTAACAGCTGCTGTAGAGTTGTCAATATTTAGAAATTCATTTCAAGTTATTTTAATCAGAAGTGAAATGTTTTGAGATCAGCATATTTGTACTTATTTGTGCATGATTATTTTAACACATGTATTTTTTTTAAATATATACCTCAGTGTTATTCATTGTTATTGTTATCCTATTGGTCAACTCCGGTTTTTACCCTATGTTGTTTTTAACTTCCAAGCTAGCCTCCTTTATTTTATACCTTACTAGCTTTATGCCCACCAGTTTGTTTATTCTTCTAATGATGTTAGTTCACACTGTTAAAATGTCAAATATTTTTTTTAATATTACATAAATAAAATTTGAAGGCAGTTTCAGTGGAAACAAAAGTTTGGGGTTTTAAAATTTTATTATATGTTTATTTTCTTGACTTAGGTGCAATCTAAAGCCCTGAATATTCAAAATAAATGAGACAAACAAGAAACAAAGTAGGAGACCTACTCATAAGATGTGGGACTCGGGACAAATCGAGGAGGAAATCTTTCCCCTGGCTGTGCTGTAAATAGCGTGTGTGGATTGGTAATCTTAGCGCGTCCAGGTGTCCTACGACAAGGTCAGACAGCCATGACACATTCACCACTGGGATACGCCATTCCTTAGCTTTGGTGTACTTGGAGCCTTCGGGTCTAGAAAAATAAATACAAACATTTTAATTGTAATGCTAGCAAGTGATGAAAAAGAAAAGGATAATTAACTTCAATGCAGTTTAAGTATGGTAACAAAAACAAAATCAGACTACCGTATATCGCTGTGTATTAGCCGACTTTTTGATACAAAATTTATCAAGTCAAAGGCTGGGGTCGGCTTATCTAAGGAGTCAACATTTTATAGTAAATGTAAAGTTAGAATAGTGACGTCACAGCTCGACTCGATCTGTTGTCATTATTGTGCTCTGCATTTCCGCTTTCATAAAGGTTTAATATTGCATTTTAACACAAGCTATTACAAATAAAAGATATTAAAATTGTATATATATGTTCATCTTTAATAAATGTTGGTGTTTAAAAGTTATTTAGTAATATTTATCTGTTTAAACAACAATAAATGGTGACCGATCAAAACAATTTCGGAAAACTTCGCAGGTCACGTGTCATTACAAAACTGCTTACTAAACCGGTGAACACGTTAATTGTTCCAGCTTCATTTGTTTTGTTTGTCGGCTTGGGATTAATCGACACGGGTGGTTGGGTATGGTAGGGTATAGCCGACTACATGTAGTAATGAAAAGACCGATTAGCACAATCAACAATGCAAACAGTCACTGTGTTTTTAACGTGTGGCTGCAATCAAGAATGTTTAGGTATATTTCGCTATCTTGGTACTTATATTTTACGAGAAATAAATTAACCGGACACCGTTTCTATAAACAGAAATCGGCTACTGCTTCCGGATAAGTTTGCTGTGACAAATGACGTTTGAAAGCAGATGTACTTTGTCATTTTGTAGACCACACAGACATCTGACTTGGTTAGTTTTATATAGGGGGGTCGGCTTATATACAAGGTCTATAATTTTAAAGCCGATTTGGATGGTGAAACTAGGGGGTCGGCTAATGCATGGAGTCGGCTAATACACAGCGATATACGGTAAGTAGATGGAAATAAGATATTTCTGATGAAAATATTAAATCATGAAAATAAATATTAAAAACAAATCTTTAATCCAACCAGGGAAAGGTGCAAGGGTTTTGTGGAGGTTTTTTTTTCATATGCCCCTTGTACACCAGGTGACAAAAAAATTAAAATATTTGGAATTTTAAACAAAATAATTCAGCTCAAATAAGTAACAAATGCAGCACATACAAAAAAATGGACATCGCATATAATTAAAACTATATCATCACACAATGAGCATTTTAAATAAACCAGTGTTCTCGCTGGGTGAAAATTAAAGGAGGGCGGCTGGTCGGCCACCACACCCTTCAAAACAACAACCAAAAAATGAAAAGCAAAAAAGGAAAGAAAAAAAAGTGGGGAGGGGGTGGGGGGGGGGAGGAGTAGTTTGGTTATCATATCGTTGTGTGTTGGTAGACTTTGAGAAAAGACATACTCCTTATTTTGCCTACAAAAAAGTGCAAAGGGGTTATTAAAAAACTCGTCTTTTAATTGAACCGAAGATGATATCGGTCTGACATTCACGGCAGTTCCGGTTTTGCTGGACTGATCAAAGTTTTAATATTATTATTTTTAATAAAGATTTCAAGATATACGAAAAACAATAAAGATGTTTGTAAAGTGATCTCCTAATGTCCGATACATTTTTGTTATTTCCATCTTCATCGAATGAATCGATTGCTGTGATAAAATATTATAGCCAGCTGATAAAAAGTAGTTTCGTTTTTGTAAAGGCGGTGTATATATTATTTGGCACTCAAGATAAATGATTTTAATGATAAACACTACCACTTCCGTTGTTTTTATAAGCGTTCATATCCCATCAAAATGAAAAGTTTACAATATTTTATAAAGAACTGCTGAATAAACAGAATAACAGAAAGTAAAAATCATCAGTTTCAAGCAATTATATCTGCAACTGAGGACAAAATATCAAACGATAGTTAGTGAAAACAAAAGACAGAATGACCGTTATGATCACGTGACAAATTTGGCGCCAAATAAGAGGGGTTTTTTCAATCGGAGATTGCCGAATCCGTAAAAAATAAAATGTTTTTATTGCTTACATAAAATATAACTTTTATTGTGTCTATCAAACATACAAATGGATACAGATATTGGACAAAATAGAGGCTGTTAAAAATACTGTTAAATTACGTTACAGTAACTGTCGTAAATGTTTCGTCAATTGCTTTTTCGTACACAACGCGGCTTGTTTCCTTTGATGTCCAGTGTGCAGACTGATCGTTGGTTTTTGTGTGGAAAAAAGTGCATTTGGAAACAGCAGAGATAGGTGCTGGAAAATAAAGAGGGGCGCTCAAAAATAAAAAGAGGGCGCTCAAAAATAAAGGAGGGCGGGGAACGTGAAAGGAGGGCAGCAAAATGGAATAGCGGGGCGGGGCGCCCCGCTTAAATGAAGCAGCAAGAACACTGTAAACACAAGCTGTTTTAATTGTATAATTTAAGGAAAGGAATATTTGAAACAGAGAGGAAACCAGCGGCCACCACATAGCCTATTCCAATAAAAAAATATTTAAAAGCTGCAAAGAATGTTTTTATATATGCACTTTCCAAGACTGAACAGTATTATACCACAGCTTTTGAGGTATCAGTCATGAGGCACCAAACTGAAACAGGCCAAAACCGGAGTTTACCAAGAGCAAATGATCCTGCAACCCACTGCACCTTTACCATTGCCATGGAGCTGCACCATACCCCACATCACAATACAACAATAAAACAAGGTGTTCTACATTCCACACCTGTAGCACAATACAATACCAACAGACAGGTGAACTCACTTCTTGGCTACGAGGACGGAGTTGGTGTGGGTCATATATCCTGTATACTTGGCACCAATAGAGTTAATCATCTGCTTAATTCTCTTCCTTTCTTCACCATCAAAATTTGTTATAGACATCACCTGCAAATACATTTATACGATTCTGACTAGTATTGCTATCGTACACATTTTCAGAAAGTAGTACTACCATACTGCATGCAACCAGAAATGATCAACTATAGTTTCCTTATTCCTAATTATGTAAACTATATTGAAGATAAAATTATATTTCCATTCTTAACTTAAAATTGTTTTACATTATAAAATTGGTAAATAAAGAGCATACATGGAGAAAAAGCTGGGGGTTTATTTGTTGTTTTTAGTACAAATTATATAATTATTCTGTGAGTACTATTGCTAAAGCAATATATATATATATATATGTTCCCTACCTGACCAAACAAATTTCCCAAGTTCAAGGGTCATAACTCTGTCAAACATGTCCAATACCTATGACATGATAAAGCCATACACATAATTTTAGCTCAATAGCTTGAGACATTGTTAAAACAAAGTTGACAAAACTATATGTGGGACAGAAGTAACAAAAAGATGGACAGACAGACAAACAGAGACAAAACAAACAGTCCCTCCTGATGAACCAGTACCGTAGTAAACGTCTCGTAATGTCCGATATTTAAACTACAGCTGCTGTTATTGCCACTACTAGTATTAATACTGCTACTACTATTACGACTCCCGACTTTACTACACATTGGCAAAACAAATTACACTTCTTTGAGCTAGCTGATGTAGAAACATTAATGCCTCTTTAAATAGTACTGAATCTTCTACCTGGTTGCTGCACGGTTTTTGGTCCCAAAACACAAGTGGAAGGTGCAGTGCCTGCCAGGGAGGAATCATCCTTTTCTCCAGCAGAACATCGTTGAGCCAGAACGCCGTCACCAGACGCCGCTGATCCTTCAGAGCCTGGAAATGTAGATCATTAAAAACATAATAAACAGAGTAATTAGTGACACCATAAAGTATGGTGAAATAATATTGCTGAAACTCGAATCGAATGTACAGCATTAAAAGAAAGAAATGTTTTATTTAATAACACACTCAACGCATTTTATTTACGGTTATATGGCATCAGACATATGGTTAAGGACCACACAGATATTGAGAGAGGAAGCCCGCTGTCGCCACTTCATGGGCTACTCTTTTCGATTAGCAGCAAGGGGTCTTTTATATGCACCATCCCATAGACAGGTAGTACATACCACAGCCTTTGATATGCCAGTCATGGTGTATTGGCTGGAACGAGAAATAGCCCAATGAGCCGACCGATGAGGATCGATCCTAGACCGACTGCGCATCGAGCGAGCGCTGTTCCACTGGGCTATGTCCCACCCCGTACAGCATTAAAACTGTATACATAGATCAGGACAGGGATTTAGAAAAGGTTTATCTTCATTTCAACATTTGCGTGACTAGCAATTAGATGTCTGACATTCCAGTAGTTGTAAAATTTACTGCTACTACTGTTATTAGCATAATTAGTATTAATTAATATTAGCATATTAGTTTTAACTCTTTCCAATAATAAAGACAGACAGACATATATAGTTTATTAAAGTCTTATCTCATTACAATAGAATAAAATACAGCATATGAGACCATTCATTAAAAGTATCTAAATGTATTTTGAAATAGATTTACCAATTCAACTTCAATTTGTACTTGGTCAACTGGCAAGTAATAGTTTCTCAACAAATAGTGATTCAACAAATATATAATGCAAAATTTGACAGTTTTTAAACTGGAGGTGGTGTGTGTGTGTTCTTGAAGTAACACTTGATAAAACACACACACACTACATCACACGACCTCCGGTTTTCTGAATATAGTGACAAGTGGACCAATATTCTAGCATTTTTCATTTGCATTTGCATTTTTATTTGCTTTTGTTTGATAATAAATAGATTTTTTTTTTTAACGGCTAAAAAAACCCAAATATCAATGATTGGTTGCATATTATTTTAATTTTTTTTTTTAAATAAGACATTGTTTTAAACATGTTACATAAAAAACACACCCTCCCTCCCCATATCATTTCATAATGCAACCATGATACAACCCTCCGAGACTTAATAATTGTTGAATTGCCCTTAGGCCCTATGTTAGTTATCTGTTTTTATTACAATCACTGTAAGATGACTCACGACAACAAAGACATCACTCTGCTGGTTGGCACACAGGATGTGAGTGACCCGGCTGGAATACGATACATCCACCTGTCCACCATGCTGCTCGATAACCTGAAAGTTAAAACTTATGTACTTACAACATCATTAAAATAAAACTGATCGATGCACATTTCATTCTGATGCATTATCATTTTTCTTATTATAAAGTAAAAATGAAACAAAACAATAAAACAATTATGGTTGTAATTTTAGTAGTTTGGTCCACATTTGTTTATTACGGTTTTGTTTTCACATTATAATTAATAAATATATGAAAATGGCAAGCTTAAATGTATTTTATTTTATTGCAACATATTTTCCAATAAGGTATATAATATTTTATATTATTATTCATATGGTTCAACATAACCGAGTTAATAATAATCATACGAAACACACATGTAATAACAAGTGTAATGACGTAATTGTGGCAAGCGACATCATAACATGACGTTGCTTCTCCAGTCCTTAGACTGTGCATTTGAAGCATGACGTCATTTCATCGTCTCCTTCTAGTGGCTGAAACATTTTGAGTTGGGTCTTGTTGTTCATTATCATAAAGAAAACAACAATAATAATATGGATAATAAAGAAATTATTACTCGCGTGTGAGTCGTACTGATTTTACGAAACTCATGTCAGGATTCATGTATTACCCTCGCTCTCGCTCAGGCAATACGAAAATCCTGACACTCGTTTCGTAAAATCAGTACGCCACAAGCTGGTATAATAATCTCTATGTGTATACCTGTTTCCAGGTGTCTATTTCTTCTTGCCCGAGAATCTTCTGGTAATCGGTCACAAAGAACACACAGCCAAGAAGACACATGTCAGGTGGAACTGCAATCAAAGATGGTTTAAATCAGCGGACAATATTTCAAAACTGGTTCATCAGATGTTATTTTCTAAGTTGGTTACCTTCCAATGTTTGCAACTTTTAATTTCAGAACATGCAATGGAAGGAAGGAAATGTTTTATTTAATGACGCACACTCAACACATTTTATTGACGGTTATATGGCATCGGACATATGGTTAAGGACCACACAGATATTGAGAGAGGAAACCCACTGTCGCCAGTTCATGGGCTTATCTTTTCGATTAGTAGCAAGGAATCTTTAATATGCACCATCCCACAGACATGATAGCACATACCACGGCCTTTGATATACCAGTCGTGGTGTACTGGCTGGAACGAGAAATAGCCCAATGGGCCCACCAACAGGGATCGATCCCACACTGACTGCGCATCAAGTGGACGCTGTACCACTGGGCTATGTCCTGCCCCTAGACATGCAATGGATCACTATATAACCAAGTGGCAGTTTACATGAAAACTAACCCAAATATTGTGTCATTAACCATTAACCTGCTGGCCTGGGCCCATATTTTCGAAGCTCTCTTAGTACTACGAAATAGTAAAACCATCGTAGGGTGTGACGTCACTACAGCACACGCCATAGTGACGTCATAGCTTACGATAATTTTACGATTTCGTAGGCTAAGATTGCTTCGAAAATATGGGCCCTGGAGAGAAAACTCAGATGGCTGAGGTGTGCCAGAACAACAGGCTGGAACCGTTACGGGATATAAATTAAAAATTAAAAAAAACAAAATTAAAATGAATCTCCAAAGTTCATGGGCCATAACTCTGTCAAAAAAGGGTAAATTACTATGACGGTCAAACATGATTAGTAACAGTACTTAATAAAGATAGATATATATATAAAATTTCATCTCAATATCTTCAGGCATTGTGGAAAAAACTTCAGGAAAACTATATGTGGGACAGACGGACGGACAGACAGACAGATAGAGAGAGATAAAACCTACGGTCCTCACCAGTTGGACCGGGAGGAGAGTAATAACATTTATTATATAACATTTAGTGAAATTTCTTAAAATATCAGTGAAATATAAGTGTTATCAGTCACTCAGTGGCGATAACACATTTTAGAGTGAAAATTGCACTATCTTCACTGTAAGAAAGCTGGAACTATTTTGCTGCTGGCATTTTAAAAATAAAGGTAATTTGCCAAAAGTTATAAAATAAATAGAAAATGTCAAGTTTTTTGTCAAATATGAAATATATCTCATCTCGTGAAGTTTGCAATCATATCACACTCGTCGTGCATGATTGCAAACTTCACTCAAAGAAATATAAATCATATTTGACAAAAAACATAAAATATCCATAATCCTCTATGTATTTGTTTCAAACATTTGCAATATGACATCGACTGTTGTGACAGAATGTTTTCAAGTGTATGGCAAAATATGTAAGGAATGTGAACAGATTATCATTTTACCGTTGTACCACTATTTTAAATTTCATACTGTTATGTCGAATGCTGTGTATTTTAAATGAAGTAATACTATACCACTGTCAGAAGGGTCGTGGCCCCAGTACTGTGGAATACTCTGTGGAGTGTGAACTGGAAGACCCTGGAGTGGCTGGTGTGGGTAACCAGGCAACGGATGACCATGACGAACAGGTGGCATTCCCAGCTTCTGTTGAATCTATCGGTTGGAATAAAATACATATATATATATACATATACACATACATTTAAGTTGTGTTTGACATTCTTTGAACTAGTACTTTGTAACACTGCTGCATTTATCAAATGTATACATTGGCAATTTCACCCCTCCCACTACTCTCTTAATATCTACTCTATCTGCTCTGTACCTTTTATTACTATATATTAAAAAATATTAATTATGTTAAATATTTTATGCTATTAGACATTGTTATTATGCTTTAGATATATATGATTATGAATATTGTCTGATGTCCATCTTGTTTAGGAGAGCACTTATATAGGCTCTGCCTGTTATGCAATCCTTTTGATTCTTTTTTGATCAATAAAATATCTCAAAACAAAACACTCTTAATACATAATGCCCAAACCCCTCTTCCCAATCTCTGGGCATACATACTTTATGGATGGACCCGATTTTCTTTTCTTATGTTTTTTTAATAATAACCTGTATATGAAACAAGCATTCTGAGAGTACTGTTACAGCAATACATGTTCCCTATCGGGTCCCCAAATATCTCCTATCTCCGAACGTCAAGGGCCGTGAGTCTGTGAAAAATGAGTCAATTGCCAAACTTGTTCTGTAACTGTACATGGTAAAGTTATACACAAAATTTCAGCTCGTTATCTTGAGGCATTGGGGAAAAAAAGTCTGGAAAACTATATGTGGGACAGAGAGACAGACACTCACAAACAGACAGACGACGACGAAACATATAGTCGTCTCTGGTTGGACCAGTCGGGGACTAAATATCACCAACAACAGCAAATTAGACTCCCACAATATAAAACACAATATTTTTTTTAAATAAAAATAAACCCATTAGGTCTCAATTTCAAAGCTAAACATTAGCCACCTACCCTGGCCACAGCTGGTCGAGGTGGCTCCACATTGTTTGTGATGTTCTTCAGCGTTCTGTTCACGGGCTGCAGCAGTTCCTGTGGGTGAGCGTGGGGCGTGGCCGTTCTTGGTGACCCGTGGGGGAAAACCATGGCCGGAGGCGTCAGTCGAGGGTCCGGACTGTCAACGACCTTCCCACTCGCCTGCAGCCGACTGCTGACCATACGAGCCAGAGCTTCCTTCGCACTCGAGCTGGGTGTGCCAGGCCGGCTGCCGTTCCGCGGAGAATCTTCCGACGACGACTTGCGCCTCAGGCCCGTGACGATCTGCTGCGCCATCTGTTGGCCAGGGCCTGGGCTAATCGCTAGCGACCTCTGCAACTGCTGGGGTATGTCTGGCTCTGGTTCTGGTTCTGGGGTGGGCGGGGCTGGAGGCGTGTCAGGTTTATACATGACCAGATGCGGGTGATACACGAGCTCGTCTTGAAGCGTGTTCTTGGAAACACTTTCCATGACCCAGTCTGGACAGACTATTTTTATGCTCTCGTGATTTTTGGCCTCTTCATACTTTCGCTGTTAAAAGAAGAAAAAATTAATCACACATTCAAATTAAATATAATATGTCGATATTAGATGGCTGGTTAAAAAAAACCCAAACATATTTGAAATTATCTTCTGGACAGTGGATATCAAGTTTGGTATTGATAAAAGAGTAAAAATCAAAATAAATGAATAAATGAAGGGAGGGAGGAAGGGAGGGAGGGAGGAAGGAAGGAAGGAAGGAAGGAAGGAAGGAAGGAAGGAAGGAAGGAAGGAAGGAAGGAAGGAAGGAAGGGAGGAAGGAAGGAAGGCATGACCCACTGAACAAACAATATACAATACCAAACAAGCACTATTATCTTACACTACATGCAGTACATGTAATTTTTACCTCTGCCTGACTGTTCTTACACAAGAGTGATAGTGTTATTGTCATTGTAACAATACCCCCCCCCCCCCCCCCCCCCCCCACCTCGGTCTAGTGATTAAGCCGTCTATGTTCAAGATGGTAGGTGCTGGATATACATCCCAGTAACAGCTCCAACCCTGACCAAGTTTTAACAGTCAACCCCTAGTGTAAGACTATTATTCATCAACTTTTCTATCACTAATCAGTAACAGTTAGCCATTAAACACCATTCCTGGACAGACAGCCCAAATAGCCGAGATGTGTGTCCAAGACTGGGTGCTATTAGAACATTAACTGGATATAAGCACAATACTAAAAAAAGGTTTTTAATGATTTTTCATTTAAACAATAATAATAAATTAAAAAACATATGAACAATACCCATACATGTATTTTCAAAACAGAAATTTAATAACAATAAATTACCGAAGTTGTGAATGGTGTAATCAAATGAGTGACTTTTTTATCCAGCTTATGTTGACAATGTCCACCATGATACACCACCATGCCCCAAACAGCTTTAGCATCGCTTTCGTCCAGCTGGGAAGAAATAAACAACTTGCACATGTAGTTAGTGTAACAAACAGAAAGAAGATCAGTTTTTGAAAATATTATTTTGTGTGAATTTATCAAAGCATAACAGTATAAATTTAGCATAAAATCATGTAGCCTAGAAAATTTGCACAATTTGCAACCGATATATATCAATAAATTAATGAAAAATTCCAAATAATTGTTATTTGTCAAATATTCAGAATTAATCAATACTTGATTTTTAAAAACTTAATTGTCACTCTTTGAATATATAATGAACTACTGCTAACTTTTAGGGTACTTAATGTGTTGGATTACTGTTCCATTAGTTCAAAGACTAAAACAGTGACATACCTGGCTTGCACATACAACAATTCCAGAAAACAGCAATCCTTCCAATGCAAAACGTTCCTTTCTATAAACAGGTCAAGGTTATGTATAAAAGAAATATTTTTTTAATTTACTGCTTTTGTTACATCTCTAGCAAAAATACCTTCAAAAAAAAAAAAAAAACTGACGCAGAATATATTTAATATTTTAATGAATATATTTTTTTAATTTTAACTTCTATGCACTGTAGTAGTTGGTACCACTGGCAATAGTTGTTCTTTCTAATTAATAAAAACACACTGATGGGTAGATTAATTTTATAAAGGGAACATATAAAATACTTTTCATGTTGGGAAATTTTAATGCAAAAATTTATATACTTTTAAAAACAAAGGCTGAAAAAATTTGAATTAAAACTTCAATTTGACAAATGTATTTCATTATAAATTAGCCAAAAAGCTAATAGAAAAAAAAAAATTCTGTTGTCTGTATACGTTCCATAATTTTTGCTGCTTGGCTAAATAAACTTGAATTTTGTTACAGATTTTCAATTTATTAAATTTGCCAATATTAATCACTCAAAAAAATTGTGGTCCAGCTTAAACCCTGAACATTCACAACTAAAACAAGGATACGGCAATAACTGTTTACACTGGACTGACAAGGTCACCCACTCACTCTGTAAAAGAAAACAATAGACTTGTCAACAAAATTAACAGATAAAAAGACAAAATTAGGATAACTAATTATAAATGATTTAAAATTTAATATGCTCCTAAGATATCAGTAATATACTGACAAAATATAATTTAAAAAAATGAATGTGCTTAAAACTACATTCAAATTTTTTTTATTTTTAATTACCTTCATAGCATAAGGCTGCAATCACATTTATCCGTTTTTTCCTTCCGCTTCCGCTCCCGCACCCGTTATCCGTCGTCAGTCAAATTCGATTGTATTGAAATCAATGCGTGCAAACAGACCTACCCATCTCCGCTTCCGCACACTTACACTCGTCCGCACAAATCGTTCCTGGACCGATTTTGAATGAAGCGGACAATGGATGCGGACAGGATTCCCAGTGTGACGTCATATTTAGGGTATTTCCTGACCTCGCGATTCAATTCTTCGTAGATACAGCTCTAATTACATAAATATCTGTCTGTGTGTCTGTATATATGTCTGTGTAAGTTATTTCATTATTCCACCAATGTAAATATTTTCATAATTAATTTTTATAGGGGGGTTGTGGTAAGGTGGGGTTCAAACATACCCCAACCCATCAAGTACTTTCATATTTTGTTAAAGGTGAAATACCACCCATTCCCACAAAAAATAAGTGATACAGGTATGCCACTGAATACATTTATACGTGAAATCACAGTATTCATGATTTTCTTGTTGAAATGATGAGTTAATATCGACCAATGGCTATAAGTAATTTGTAATCAATTTGCTATAAATACGAAAACGTTATTATCGAAATTTATATGTTTCAAAGGTACGTAGTTATGTAGGTTGTTGGTCTGGCACTTCTGGTAAATGCTTTATTTTCCTTATAAATGTTTTCGTTAAAATTTTATTCTCTCATTCAACATTAATGGGTAGTGAACCGTATATAGAAGTGGGACGAGGTTACTATTTAAGTAATTAAAAACGAAATACCCCATTCATTGCAAACAAAAGTAACTTCCTCGCTGTTACTAAAATTATAAAATTATCATATATGTACTCTGACCATAACTTTGTTATTTTACATTTCATGTTGTAATTCTAATGGAGAAGTAATTTTATAAAATTTGGTTAATTGAAATTAAGGTTCCATATAATATTGACTATTACACTAATTTGTTTCTATATAAAATTTAATAATACCAAATTAAAATAAAATTGTTTATTTTAATTTTATTATTGATGTTCAGTGTTATAAAATGCCGAGACAAACAGACGACTTCGATTACGAGAAGCTTATAGGACTTACACCAATACATTAGCAAAACATCATCATCATCATCATTGCAGCGGACTTGTAGGTATTTCGACACGTCAAATAATTAGGGATATTTGTTGTATGCTTCGAAGTATATATACCCTACAACACACGTGAATATAAAGTATTCTCGTGCAGCAACTGTAGACATGCATTTTTGTTAAAATTACTGACAGGTGTGTTCGTAAGCAACGGACAACGGACGATGGATAACGGGTGCGGGAGCGGCAGCGGCGAGTAAAAAAAACGGATAAATGTGATCGCACCTTAAGACTTTAATACACAAATAGCAGCATATGTCAGTTAAATCATGATGACAGAAAGAGTAAAATTTTCCAAAAACTACAACCCGACTAGCTACATATTCAGCTAGAAACGTAAAACCGTGAACTGATCTTATCTGGCTGCACAACTTGAAAGAGGAAGGAAATGTTTTATTTAACGATGCACTCAACACATTTTATTTACGGTTATATGGCATCACACATATGGTTAAGGACCACACATATATTGAGAGAGGAAACCCACTGTCGCCACTTCATGAGCTACTCTTTTCGATTAGCAGCAATGGATCTTTTATATGCACCATCCCACAGACAGAATAGCACATACCATGGCCTTTGTTACACCAGCTGTGGTGCACTGGTTGGAATGAAAAATTGCCCAATGGGCCCACCGACGTGGATCGATCCTAGACTGACTGCGTATCAAGCGAACACTTTACTACTGGGCTATGTCCTGCCCCGACTTGAAAGAAGTACATACTCGAACCACAGGCAATTCAAAAAGTTCTTTAGCTTCAGAATATTCATCATGGTCTGTAGTGTCGGCTATCACGTGACTGACCATCTCGCTCAGATACGTGTCCCTCTTCGCACCTCCCGCATTCAGCAGCTTCATTATCTGAAGAAGAAAAATACTTGCGTGTAGATACATAGATAATAATACAAAAATTTAATAAGGGATGCAATACACATTAAAAATAAAAGCTGAAATGAATAAAAGCTGAAATGAATGAAAGAAATGTTTTATTTGACGACATACTCAACATACTTTTATTTATGGTTATATGGCATCAGATATATGGTTACGGATATGTTTTGTGTGTGGCATGTCTCGATGAATTGGTGCATGAATGTCAGCCTCATTATTGTACAATGCATTTAAGAGTGAGTGTTCTTAGGGCCATCCATAAAGTATGTACACCCAATGGGGGAATAGGGGAATTCGACCATTATGTTCAAAGGGTGTACAGGTTGGTGTGTGTGTGTGTGGGGGGGGGGGGGGGGGGGTCACCTACTGAGTACAGATATCAATATTTTTTTTTTAATTTTTTAAATGTAGCAGTATGCAGTCTAAGTTCTTAATTGTATCCAATATATTTTTCAGCATGAAGATCGATGTATACCTGTTCATTGCGGAGGGGAGTAATAATCAAACATACAAAAGGTGTACATGTGGGGATGGTGTTAAAGAAATACTAAATTTTGTGCATAACTACTTCATAGATGGTCACTTATATGCTATGAAATTACTTTTCATCTCAAAATTGAACATGGCATCTACAATGTAACATACCAGGGTATGAAATTAGCTTTTTCTCTAACCAGTAGTTTCAGTTTTTTTAACCAGCCCTTTAAAACATTTTAGTAGGCCCGACCAAAATGTAACAGGCCCAGGGCTCGAACATAAAAGACAGCATTGACAACAATTGCCATCGTTGCTGAGGAGTTTCTTCCTGTACTAGTAGTGTGTGTATTAGTGATTAATACGTGAAAAATTTGTTATCTGGGGACTCAAAAATGATCAAACATAGGATTGCTGTTGTATTAGAGCGGGAATCTTTGATTACTGTTTGGTAGGCACAGATCGTGCAGTTTTGATAAGCATTATTCTCCGATGGTAATGAGAGCTTCATAAGTGTACAAATGTCTGTCTTGCTCTCTTATGGTCAGAGTACTTGTGCTACACGGTTTAGTGCTGAGTTTGTGAAATAGCCCCATACCTGTAGTATGGACTGAAACCAGTCTTGTGCCCATCGAAAGTCTGTGCTCAAGAGAAATATCAGGGCCCGTATTTTCCAAACCATCTTAGCCCTACGAAATCATAAAACCATCGTAGGGTGTGATGTCACTACAGCACATGCCATAGTGACGTCATAGTTTATGATGATTTTACGATTTCGTAGGCTAAGATTGCTTCGAAAATACGGTCCCATGGCTTGACCTTAGTGGTAGCCCAGGGTGTTTTGGCTACCAATTTCTCCGTTAGGCTACCAGACGTCTAAACATGGTAGTCCTACGGGATACTAGATTGTTTAGCACATCCAGATCAACAAGATGCTTAAACACCTAAAACAACATGTTTTAATAAAAATAAACAATTTTGCTTCTTTCGGTCTTTTTAAAAATGTTCATAAAAAGTATGGGGATACTAATTTTTATTCAGGGCTACCAGATTTCATAAATTTTACGGTCAAGGCCTGAATTATTATATTAAGTAAACAGTAATTACACTGACAGTCATCGTGACAATAGTCCACTGACATCGATATATGGAAATCAACATATCAGTTTACAAATTAATATATATACAGGGACTTATCCAGGATTCTTTCCCTGGGTCCCATGTCTGCTTGGATTGGGAAAATTAGCATGAGTAAATAATACTTGGGTTATTTTTTCAGGTCATGGAATGATGAAGTACACCACTGTTAAATTAATTTATTAGAACAGACATAATAAAATATATATATTGAAAATTCTTAATATAGAAATGGGTCACATTCAGTTCCACTTTCTTTTGGGAAGGGGCGTATGTTCGGACCCACAGAACGCCTGGATAAATGCCTGTATATCGTCTAGCTGGAAATATAACTGGACTCTTGAGACAGGTTACTAATTGCTTTTTGTATAATTTAACCGGACCGTGAGCATAATAACCAGCAGGGGTCGGTTTCCCCATGTTAATTTCGTACCCTAACCCTGGCTGGTGAATCATGAACGATTTATTATCTGGGTTGATTTGAGGTTTTCAAAGAGCAGTAACCATTTCTTTATATACAATTTGTTAATCATCTTGAATTGCAATTAATAACGGCTTAAGAATGCTAACTAATATAATACTATAAATACAAGAACTATAAAATACTAGAACTATAAGAGTTAGTTCCCTTGATTGCTAAACAACAAAGCAACATTAAAAACCTACATTGTCGGAAATGTCTCCAACAATATAATAAATAACATTTTTGAAGAAATCTTTCGGCACATTGTTAATTAAATCGTGATAACTCTCATCACCCATCATGAACTACGTAGCTTTGTAGTAAATTTGTCACATTAATAATTTTGATAGCATTTCCCGCTGAAATTGACACTTTACACAATGTTATACTTATTGTCGTAAATCTCACTGAAGCTGATTATCGACCAAAATATTTATATTTTATGTATATTTTTAAATAGCATGTATAGCAAATTTAGAACATAGCAAACAATAAACTATATAGCGAATTTTAATATTTATTGCAATGTCGTTAGTAAATGAAAGGCCATATTAAACAAGTCAATAAACGCCAAGGAAACGAAGGGAAGGGAAGGGAACTTTATTTACGTGCCCACAAGAGTTCCGGCACGCCCACCCCAGGTTTGGTCTCTGACAAAGCCAGTAGTCAACTCCGGGGCGAGCCAAGGAAACGTATCTACATTTGACCTGGGCCCATGCTTATAAAAACTAGTCCAGACTCGATATCAAATGACGTCACACGCATACAATTTGTATGGCGTTGTCATGGCATTAGTGTCTCAGACTCTGTTAGAGTTTTATAAGCACCAGGCCAGGCTTGAGACTCTAACAGAGTCTGAGACACGAATATCATGACAACGCCATACAAATTGTATGCGTGTGACGTCATTAGAGATTGAGTCTGGACTCTAAAAGTTTTATAGGCATGGGCCCAGATCTCATCATGATCAGCCCAAACATAATATATATAAATAATATAAATTTAAATAATAAAATATAACGTGTTTCGATCGCTATCAGGAACCGTTCAATAATTAAGTTTCACAAGTTAATGGGATGACCGTAGGAACCGGGGGACCTGTGTCGACCCCCCCCCCCCCCCCAGGACGAAAATGTAGGACCCCCCCCCCCACACACACACACACGTTATATAATGCTAGTCTCAGGCTGTCAAATGTTACGACAAAGTTGGCCAACCAGATGGTTGCGTTGTATTTTCCCAACTCCCGACTTACGACTGGAGCGCCCAGATTAACAACTAACGGGTTAGCCTATACGACGGGAATCGGAGTGTGAGAGCGCTCAGACTAGCAATTTCTGATCAGACGTAGGGAATGTTTTATTTAACGATGCACTAAACACATTTTATTTACGGTTATATGGTGTCGGCTGAACATACGTAGTCTGAGCCTAGTATTAGTAAAGGTAAAAATATGACTTGTCCCCACCCCCCCCCCCCCCCCAACATTGTGAATCCCCACTAGAAATCCCCCCCCCCCCCCCCCTAACTCCAGATTTATATCGTTCATGGCGTTTCAAAACCTTATCATAGGAGTAGGCCTGTGTGGCCCACAAGCCCACCGCCACCCCCTTCACCCCACCCACGTACCCCCCTCCGCTCTCCCCCCCCCAAAAAAAAAAGTTTTCATTTTTATCCTTGAAGTAAAATTCAGTTCGAAAGTAAATGCAGTTAATTATGGACATTTTGTTCTATTATATACATTAAGCACATTATTATTGTTTATGGGGAGTAAATACACTGAATGTATTTTAATATTTTATTTCAGTATACTCTAGGTTATAGGGCCTCGATGAGTACTCGGGCATTCGGGCACGGGTCGAGTCTAGCAAGACTCGAGTCCGTTCACAGGACTCGAGTCCGTTCACTGGACTCGAGTACCCGTGCAAGGAATAGGATAGGATAACATTTTAACGTACCTATTTGCAATTAAGGTTCAAGCACCGTGCAAGGAAGGGCATTCTCATTTAATTATATTTTTACGTCATTTTGCCATATGCTTCCAGCCGGCTACATTACAGTGCTATGAGAATGTCTGCGATGTAATACAATGGCGTGATTTGGCATCCATATTCAGCGTTGGAATTAAGATACACAATACTATTTTACTTTATTCCTTAGTCTCGTTATTATCTAGTGTAAGTATCGGGTACACGAGTCCGGGTCGAGTTTGACCCTCGAGTACTCGAGTCCAATAGTTTGGACTCGTGGAGGCCCTACTAGGTTACAATATTCTTTTACCAGCACAACAGCCAATTAAATTTTATCTTATTTCACCACGTGATGTTTCATGTAATATTCGTGCAGCATTCACAGACGCTGATACAAACAATACCACTGGCCTAAGTAGTGTTTTGGGCCTCCACGAGTCAGAAATATTGGACTCGAGTACTCGAGGGTCAAACTCAACCCGAACCCGAGTACGCGATACTTACATTTAGATGATAATGAGAATATGGAATAAAGTAAAAGAGCATCTTAATACCAACATTAAACATGGACGCCAAATCATGCCATTGTATTGCATTCCACACGTTCGATTTTTGTTTTCTCTTCATGTCTCATAGCCTTGTAATGTAACCGATGGCAAGCATATGCAAAATGGCGTAAAAGAAATATATAATTAACGGACACGAGTCTTGCTAGACTCAGCCTGTGCCTGAATACTCGTAGAGACAATATCGGAGACAATATCGGATTTATAAGGGGGCAATTGCCCCGGGCCTCTCTGCCAGAGCCCCACCCGACTAAGGACTTCCTTTATTAAAAAAATGTAATAATTATAAAATCAGTTTTTTATTTTTATTTGACATGTAATTTAATTTCTATGTTGAGGGGAATACAATCATCGGATGGTATTGGCATAGGTGTACTGGTAGGAGGGGAAGTGGGGCAGGAGGGCTTTTGCCCAAATTAAAGTAAACTGCCCGAATCTTAATTTTATTCACACTGTATTAGCATTACTACCAAACAGCTATATAGCCTATGGATGGAAACGAATCACTGCGTATTTTTATTTTTTACATGGACTACAACTAATTTGGCTATAATGATGGAAATACATGGCTAAACGGTCTCTGGTTAGCACATTTTAACCAAATATCTGTATAATTTTTGCCCGAGTTTGAGGCTTTGCTCTAGTACTGGGGGGGGGGGGGGGTAGTTGCCCCCTACTCCCCTGTTTCGTACGCTATTGGGTATTGGATTCGCATCTCGGTACCGGCTTCCACACATAGCGAGTTCATTGACTCAATGGGTAGGTGTACGGTCATAATACCGAATTAACTCTCACTAACGATGCAGATGGCTGAGCGTGTGCCCAGAACAGCGTGCTTAAATCTTAATTGGATGTAAGTGCTCGTGGAAATAAGTATAAATAAACAAACCACAATACTTCAATAGGGAAGGGTTTCGTTTTGGTCTGTCTGACAACTATCAACGGGTTCCGCCTGGGAATAAATACCTGGGGTTTAATTCAATGAAGTCTCGCAACTTTGCGATCTCGCAGTGCAATGCTAAAAGACTTGCAAAGAGGATACTTTGTTGTCTAGCAGAGCCTAAGACAGAGCCTAATTTAAAAATCAATGGATATACGATAAATCAATGAATAAATATACTTTATTAACAAAATTAAAAAGAGGGCGAAACGACCCGGTTAGAGGTACGAATCAGCCCTCTTCTAAACGACTCGGGGTGAACTTGTAATAAGGGCGAAAGCGAAACGACCCGTTACCTCATTATAAGGTTAAAATGTTATTTATGTAATGTACTGTACATTTTTAGACAATATTGGGCAACCATTATAATATAATAAAGATAATTTGCTATATTACATTAATATGTTATTTATTATATGTAAGAAAAAAAATATTTTTTTTTTAAATTGTTGAACAAGTGTAACTAGCGTTGGCAGTCCTTTGCGGTGTTTTCTGTTGTCGCCTTTAATGTTGCCGTAAAACGTTTTGTTTTGCGGCCATGTTTGTTTTTGTTTGATCATGCTTGTGAAGTTTATTGGCTACTTTTGATCAAATCAGTTTTATGCAGCATTGGAATTAGCAAGGTTTGAATGCATTATACTGCCTGTTTACCTGATAACAAAATATGTTTTTTTGTGTTATTTTTAACATGATTTGTGTGAATAATAGTTGATACTTCTCAACTTGAACTTGATAGGCTATCATTCATTGTCAAGTTCAACTGATCAAGTTGATCAACATGATCAAGGCATCATTATGTGTTAACCTTTTTACGGTGTTGTAGTCTGGTATAATATAGATCTATCTGCTGTCAAATTGAATTTGACATCACGTTCACTTATGTGTATAGAACAGGGTGTTGTTTAGTTATAGTATTGTAATGCCTGGCCCCGTGCTTATAAACCTTAAAGTCTAGACTTTAATAAAGTCCAGACTTTAACATCATGGCAACGCCATTCAAATGGCATTATGTTAAAGTCTAGACTTTAAGTTTTATAAGCACGGGCACTGGTTAGTTCATAAAAATAAACTCGAATGTAAATGCACATTGAGTTTATAGGCCCGGCGCCATTTTCCATTAGCAGATACAGAGCCGTTCCGAGCAATTTTGCTCGGAACGGAATTGTGGTCGAAATAGCGACTGACACCACGCTGACACCACCTTTTCCCACCCTAATCGTGTAGTGTGATCTTTTTCGGGCATATGCAGACTAAGAAATACTTACTTTGAAACGATCTTCACTTTGAATTAAAGGAAAAACGACCAACTGTATGACTTGGGTTTAAAACGCGCGGTGCATTATGGGAGGAAAATGAAACTCGGAACAATCTTGTATGTGGAAAAGGATCGGTGAAGTCATTTCTCGTTCCATAATGAATAAAACAAAAACCATAAAACTAAAAATTAATTAAAGTTAATAAAATAACTTAAAAAGTAAAAATAAATTAAAGTTAATAAAATAAAATAAAAGAACATTTATTAATAGAAATGAAATAAAAATTAATTAAAGTTAATAAAATAAATAAAATTAAATTAAATTAAATTAAATTAAATTAAATTAAATTAAAGTTAATAAAGTAAAATAAAAGAACATTTATTAATTAATAGAAATGAAATAAAAATTAATTAAAGTTAATAAAATAAAATAAAATAAATGAGATTAAAGTAAAATAAAATAACATTTATTAATTAATAGAACACACACACACACACACACACATATATATATATACATACATATATACATATAAATATAGATATATATGGGTTTTTTTTTTTTTTAATTATTATTATTATTTTTTTTTTAATTTAACTTTGTGTCAGAAAAACACAGACAAGGACATGGCTGAAATTGTCCGAAATGCCAACAATGTCTGTGTTCGTTCCCTGATTTTGGACAAATTTGAAGGAGTTGTTGGTGAGAGTATTCCCGAAACCAATTGTGGTAAATGTACAAAAGAAGATGTTTGCAAATGTTCCAAATGCAGTTGCTGCTGCTGCTGCATTACAAGTTGTGGCTGCCAAGAAAAGGTTCAGTTTGGAATAGAAAAATTTCTTAAGTCGTAGAAATTATTGTTGTGGTTAAAGGCGCAGACCCTGCATTCAATCCGTAAAAATGGACACTAAGTTTTGGTTAAGTTACAAACCTGTAAAACATTTGGATAAGTTTATAAGAGTGTGAAACAAGAGTGTGTGAAGTTGAAACGGTGAAATACAGCTAAGATAGACTAAAACTCGAACAACTGTTAATTTTCAGACACACATGCGTGTTTATAATTGTGAAAAATACATTTTGTGGTATTTCTGCGACTTTTAGTTATAGCATGTGCGAACTCCACGAAAGTTGACTATCTACAAGGCAATTAGTTGTTGAGGATTGCCTCGCAACTCTTGCCAGTCACTGGAATCGGCATGTTATTAACAAATGTGCATACCATGCAGAACCAGAGTGAACTGTGACGTTTGAATACCTCGAAGTGGGCACCAAATGTCCAAACATGTGACCGATACTACACACGCGATTTTCATTATGTGCACCAACAATAAGCTGAAGGAATGTTGCCATCATGGTAAGACAGCGCAGCTCGAACCTTTTAATGAGGAATCATTTCTGGTTATGTAAAAATCCTGAACAAGGCACACATCAAATTTGGTATATCTTGTTCAACTCTCTGGGCCTCCTCGTGGCGAGCAAGGGGCAACAGTAACATTTTTACGTACTGGCAAACAAGAGAGAAATATGTTTTCATTGCCACCCCCACCCCCCACCCCCACACACCCCCTGCGTACCCCGACGTTTTCAGAAGAAAAAACTCAGAAAAAGACAGGTAAGTAACACTTAAAACTTAGTACTTATGTTTTTTTAGCATGGAAATTTATGAACTTTGTTTTTCGTTAAAAAAAAATAGCTATAATAATAATTTAAAAAAAAAACAAAAACAAAAAACATTATATATATCTATATCTATATGTATATAATATATATATATGTGTATGTGTGTGTGTGTGTGTGTGTGTTCTACAGTTATTTTATTTTACTTTAATCTCATTTATTTTATTTTATTTTATTACTTTAATTAATTTTTATTTCATTTCTATTAATTAATAAATGTTCTTTTATTTTACTTTATTAACTTTAATTTAATTTATTTTAATTAACTTTAATTAATTTTTATTTCATTTCTATTAATTAATAAATGTTGTTTATTTTTACTTTTTAAGTTATTTTATTAACTTTAATTAATTTTTAGTTTTAGCTGGGCATTATGGAACGAGAAATGACTTGAAATTGTTCCGAGTTTCATTTTCCTCCCATAATGGTTTTTAACCCAAGTATCGGTCGTTCGTTTTTTCCTTTAATTCAAAGTGGATCGTGATTTACCTCGGTAGATCACAGTACACGATTTGGGTGGAAAAACGGATACGGTATTTCGGTATTGACCGCATTGGATGATACTGATTGCTCGAGCGGTATTTTCCGTATACCTTTGGGTAGGCTTTAAAGCCACATACCTAACTGGTCTCATTAAACGTCGATCTCTCTCAGATAGCTAATTTTTCCTATCTAAATAAAATTTTAAAAGGATTGGCACTCCAATGTTTTATATACACAAGACTCTCGTATTCTGATTTGTGGGGGTTTTTTATTCGCAAGTTTATGTTTACACCTTGGCGAGATTTCTGCGTTCGTCTGGTTATGATACTAGTATATTGTTTAAAATGCTTTGTGTGCAATAAATACTTCCGCGGCAAACATTTTTTCAGTAACGAAATTTTAACTGCAGTATTTTGCTCGAATACGGCCTAAATCGGTATTGACATGTATTGGACCGATAACAGAACGGAGTTGTTACGGTGACCGTTAATGTTAACCGCCCTGCTGTAATGACTATATTTGAATGCCAAAGGACCGTTAACTTTAATCAGTAAATTATAATTCCATCTGTATTTATCTTTGAGCTGTAAGCCCACCAGCAGTGCATTATAAAGGTGAACAGTATTAGGCCTAAATGACATGTGTATAATTGTACACAATAATAACGAAATTTATATTTGATTTATTAATATTATATGTACCATTCTGTAGTTAAAATGTATGATAATCAACGATAATCATACAAAGTGTAAACAAACTGAAACAATTTTTCCTGTTCCCCGAAACACAAATAAAAAAAAAATAATGGAAGCAGACATTTTGGTATTAGTGAAAAGTGGTAAAATTCCAAGTTAATAATTCATTATGTTATTATTTACATTTTTGTGGCATATTTTATATCCTAATCGGTTCCTCAAAATAAAATGACATTTATCTTTTATTTTGACAGATGCAAATCTCGCACAGCGCGTGAGCACGCTAAATATCATGATTTCCTGTTGAAATGACATGACGCACGAATATTGAGTACACTAAATGAGAATAAGTCTATACATTAATTAATTTTAGTCATATAAACATTTTAAGCATTGTTTATCCTTTCTATTTAAATATAATATGTACGGCGACTTCGCCCAATAGGAAATGGGATTTACGGCTATCTCGCCATGGGCAAGACGACGTTGGGCAAGATCGACGGGCTCCTCTCATTTTACTCAAGATTACGGATTATAATAGTTTAATAGAGGGATGTAGTTAGTATGATTCTTACTACATCCGTATCTTGTTACATACAATATATATAGCTGGTATTCAACAATTGTGGCACTGTTATGCATCACTGGGTACTGTGTCGGTGTGCTATTGGCAGAATAGAGTTCTGCTTGGGAGGAGGGTATGCTAAATGTTTTGTTTACAAATTTAGCTAATTGTATATTTTAAAAAATAAACAAACTGACATCGAAGAAGTTTCGTTTTAGTTTTCCAATCGGTGACGAACAAGTCTGACCTGGATATCCAAATTACATGTATCGTCTTTTGATACAGTCTGTTGTACACGAAATTTCAATTTTCAGAGACCTGAGCTAGACAGACATTTGGACAGTTATCAACACTCTCTTACCGTTAGAGACCAATCTATATTTATAAATGCGCAATCACTGCCTACCAAACGGTAGTCAAAGATCATCACTTTTAATGCAACAACAATCCAATGTTTGACATTAAATACCTTTACATTGATCATTTTTTTAGCTCCCTGGTAAAAATTTGTTTACATATTAATCACTAATACACACACTACAGGAAGATACCTGACAGCACCCCCTTTTAATAATGTTCCGGTTAAATACGTATATTTTCTTCTGTTTCTGGATATGGTGGGGGTTTTGGTAAGGGTGGGGGAGGGGACAGGTCATACAGCACACATAAACACACACACACCCTTAATTTTTATGGTAAAACAACGGTATGAATGGGATTTACAGTGAAACAACTCTGGATGCAAACTCATTTAACAGCAGAATGATCGCTCCTTTTTTGAACTTATCTTGTTTAATGAAGAATTTGCAATATTCTGGTTTGTGCTTGATGATTACATTTCTTTATTTACAGGTGTAATTTTTCAAAATGTGCTCCATACCTTCTGTTCCTGGGGCCACAAAGCGGAAAGAGATCTACAAATATGATGCCCCCTGGACCGTCTACAGTATGAACTGGAGTGTTCGACCAGACAAAAGGTTCAGACTGGCTCTTGGTAGTTTTGTTGAAGAGTATAATAACAAGGTATATATACAAGACACCTTTATGTTTAATTTTCAGTTTAATAGTATATTAATTACCAGGGTTTTATCCACCTGTAGTGTTTTCCCTAGCTTGTTTTAGCATGGTGCAGCACCATGCCTCAATAGTCTAGCACCATCTTGCCTTAATCAGCACCATGCTGCCCTGAGATTAAACATGCCTTTTTCAGTAATTAATTGTAAAATTGCCCTTATAAAACACCCCAAAAAGTATTATTAATTAATAAAATATACCTTTTATATCTTTTGCAATTCATTTATTAAAGCAAGCACATAAATTACATTAATGTTTATTTCAATTAATTTTTGTGTATTTTTAATGAAATAAAAGTGCCCCCAAAAATGGTGAAAATACCCCAAAAGTGTTTGGTCTACCATCCCTTGCTAAATTTCTAGGAAAGTAACTAACCTATGTTTCTTGACTCCGATAATCAGTATCATTCCATACTATACTGTCGTTTTTTATTCCCAATTTTAAACTATAAAATTCTCAATCTGAATGTAGATACTATTATTATTACATACAGAACTATATATTTTAAAAACGATGTACATGTATAACACTTGATAAACACCTCTTGCCTCACCCATAACATGTATTAACACAAAATAAACCTATTAATTTGAATAAATACAAGTATATATGTATAGCATTACTTTTTTTAAATCTTAACTTTGCTTAAAAGAAAATGTTTTTGAAATAAAAGTGAAAATTTCCATTTTTGATAAAACAATGCTAAACTTCCCAAAGTCACAGCCATGGGCGTCAAGTCTAATTTTATATCGTTGACACACCAAATAGGTTCTATCCAATGTGGATCAAAGCATACTGATCCGAATTGCATTTCGCGGTTGACACACCGCCGCTGAATGCGGATGAATTCAGATCAATCCATTTCGGTTGAGACACACCATATACACTTATAAATTCATTCATTCAATTTATTTTCGAGTTTTTATTCAGTTAATGTCAAAGTACGTTGTCCTGGAAACACACACATCAACTGACCAGTGCACCACAACTGGCATATCAAAGACCGTGGTATGTTCTATCCTGTCTATGGGATGATGCATACAAATAAAAGATCCCTTGCTGAAAGGAAAATGTAGTGGCTTTTCTCTCACACACATGTGAATTGACACCAAACCTGATTGACACGGTTTGTTACCCGTATTTGGTGTGTCACAACCTGTATCCTATCTGGATCAAAATGCATTGATCCGTTTTGAAGTTTAGTGTGTCAACAGTATTAGAAATAAAACCCTTAAAGGGACACACCCTAGTTAGTTATTTGTTAACCATTACGGCGTTGTTTTTCGCTATTAAACCCCATTTTTCACAAATAAAATTGCACTTTACTTACATTTTATTATTTAGAATACACATTTCCATTCACCTGAAGTGCTTTTTGGTAATCCTGATGTTTGTAAAACCACGAAATGCATTTTTTCACAAGACGTGCTATTGAGAAAAAACCGTTAAGCAAGCGAGGTCCAATCTATTTTTAGAGGGAATCTTCCTGTGTAAACATCACAGATGTTGGTATACCACGTGACCGTTATCATTTTGGTTCGGTTTGTTTTCTCGTGCATGGTTCGCGCAATCCACATCCGATTTGTTGTTGTTCATTTGTGAGATTTTTCTTCACAGTTCGTGAACATTTTCAGTAACAATAAAGTTCAGACAAGTAAGCGTCTCAATACAAAACGTTACAAACCCTTAAAACCAATAATTTTGCTAAGTCTTACGATATCTGGAGAGGGGATACAACCAGGACAGAACAGTTGGAACATGTTCGGGAGAGGTGAAAAGAACGCACCCCAAGTCTGTGCGCACTCTGTGAAATTTGTCGTGACGTAGGCATTGTTGTGCTTCGAGCGACATCTACCGGTGACATCAGAATACTAACTTTCAAAATTATTTCAAGCAATTGGGACATGGGGATTCCCATGGTATTTATCGATATAAAACCTGCTTTTTCACTCCATTTGATAAAAACATGATCTAAGTGTGTTACAGGTTTGTAGATTAACCAAATTATAATTTATTTTCGCTAGATGGAACTAGGGTGTGCAGCTTTAATTACTGTATAAGTTACAGTGAACTGTACAGAATAAAAAGAGCTCATAAACGTATCAGTTGAAAGAAAGAGATGTTAGCACATTTTGAACTGTGGCCATTTTGTGTCTAACATGGTCAGTCTGTAAATTTAGCAGGATTCCATACTTCTGCAAATCTTAGATTTGTGTCAGAAGCATCAGAATCCCAAAATATTTAAATTACTTTATTTTTAGGATTCTGGCAGAATCCTAAAAAAAGGATCTCTAAATTCAGAACCCAGTGGTTATTTCTTCACCTGGTCTGTATAAAGAAAGAAAACCTGTCTTTGACATTTAAATTTTAAGTCTATATCCTCATTTAAATTTATTTGTATATACAGAATTATTGGGAAACAAGAACCAGTTTGGGTTACTACAACATTATGATGATGGGGAGAACACGCTCGCTGACACCGATAATCTAAACAAGTGAATTTAATACAGAAACAAATTACAATGACAGCAAACCGAGGGAAGTCTCTTTAAAAACTGTATATTCATTTGTATCATTTTATATATTTTTAAAATCTCTTTCTCAGGTCCAGATTGTGGCGCTGGATGAAGAAACATCAGACTTTGGTGCGAAGAGCACATTTGATCATCCATACCCAACCACAAAGATCATGTGGATTCCAGACACAGTAAGATTGGTTGCAATAATGCTCAAACGTATTTGGTTCCTCATTGTCTATAAATTATATTTTTGAAATTTTAAACTTTAAATTATGAACCAGAGCTCTGAATTGATCAATAAAAAACTATTATACATGAAGCTGATTTATTCTGAAACAACTTTATGCTGTGTTGAGTTTTTATTTTGATATGGTTCATCACTTTATGTTTGGATTTACCATAGTTTGACACCCAATAGCTGATGTATTTTTGTGCTGGGGTGTCGTTAAACATCTATTCTTTCTGCTGTTTAATTTATTCTTTCAAATGTGGATAAAATCTTTAAAATCTAAAAGCACTCGCAAAATTCGCCAATTGGGAATTTAAAAAAAAAATTTGCAAAATAATTTTATAAAATAATTGATATTTTATCAGAAAAATAACTGGATTTCTGCAATTTTTAAAACTTAACAGATAATTGCCGAAATTTTCTGCTCACCCAGAACTAGCCCTATTTATATCGGGTAACTTTTTTGTTTTATTCAATACTTCATCATTTAATAATAAGAATGTCTTGAGAATTATATGGATAGATTATGTGTAAAATAAGTATTTTCTTACAGAAAGGTGTCTTTCCTGATTTGCTGGCGACAAGTGGGGACTATTTACGAGTGTGGAGAGTTGGGGACACCGAGACACGGCTGGAATGTCTGCTAAATAATGTAGGTTACCTCACTCTGCTACAATCACAAGTTAATAAGTAAATGATGTCATTTATTTTCATGATTATATCCAACTAGGGTTCATGCATATTTTACTGATCAACACTGCTCTTCTGCCTGATCTGTCTATTCAGAAATAAATTTAAGGTTGCTGTGCAAAGGGTAAACTGACTGCTACACATGGGTTTACTTTTACCATTTTGCAGTAAGATTTCTGTGTTGTATCTAATAGTGTTGAAACGTTGATGACAGCTCAGTATTAATAATGTTTGTTTCAACCAGAATTGGTGTTTTAATATAGTATACCCATAACTAGAGGTACAGAGTTCTATCTACGTCATAAAATTAAACTTGTATTGTTAAATTTCCAGTAATAAAATGTTTTTTGAACAATAATTTTAAAGCTTCAAGCCCTATTAAAATTATGAGACGGCTTGTTCCCCTTCAAACTTTAAAAAAAATATATAAAAAATTAATGTCAGATTAGTCCTTGGAGTCAGTCCCATCATAGCTGGCAGATTTAATCTTACTTAAGTTTTGTTGATCTGATTGTAGTTTAATTTTGTATCTGTCATCATTGATTGTGAGCACTGATTACATTGTTTTTTTATGCTTGGTTGGTGTATTTTTTTGCAGAACAAAAACAGTGATTTCTGTGCTCCATTAACATCGTTTGACTGGAATGAGGTGGATCCAAACTTACTTGGAACTTCGAGCATCGACACCACGTGTACAATTTGGGGCCTTGAGGTAAACTTGAGAAAATCCATACAGCAAATGTTTGATACTTACTGCTATGTTGACATTTTCTTATTAATAAAATATTTTGCTTCTGCTATACTGTAAGACTTAAACTAGTAAACTATAGTCCGTTCCATCCTCCTACAAAACATTTTTTGTAAATAATTTCAGTTTTGTTTGACATGAAGAAAAGTAAAAGGGTTTTGAAAAAAAAAAAAAAAACTATTTTTGTGTGCAATTAAAAAAACAATCGACTCTGAAATAAATAACTTGTAGTAAATTCCATAGCATTAAAAAGGCGTTCCCTATGGGATGGACTATAGATTGGCTTTTGAGATCAGTCCATTGGATGGGGTTGAAGGGAATGCACAAATGTGAAAAGTTAGGTTCAACATTAATGATAAGATACTTATGAGTTACTTTGATTAGTTAAAATGAAGCACAATTTACTTCTTCCTGAAATTACACACTTAAAAAAAAAAAAAATTGCAGATTAGTCTCAATAAAAAGGACATCCATTAATTTTAACCAGCAGTAAAGTATATTAAATTAAAAAAAAGTTTTAAAGTTTAGTTAAATGTGCTTAAAAAACCAACATAACCTCATGACATTCAAAATTAAATCAGACAGTGGATTTAATTATGCATTATTTGTCAGAGGGGCGGGACTTAGCCCAGTGGTAAAGCGCTCGCTTGATGCACGGTCGGTGTAGGATCGATCCCTGTTGGTGGGCCCATTGGGCTGTTTCTCATTCCAGCCTGTGCACCACAACTGGTATATCAAAGGCCGTGGTATGTGTTATCCTGTCTGTTATATGATGCATATAATTGATACCTTGCTGCTAATCGAAAAGAGTAGCCCATGAAGTGGTGACAGCGGGTTTTGTATCTCAAAATCTGTGTGGTCCTTAACCATATATTTGATGCCATATAACCGGAAATAAAATGTGTTGAGTGTCGTTAAATAAAAAAAAATTAAAAAAAAAAAAAAAAAAATATTTGTCAGAATAAGTAATAGGAGATTTTCAATACAAAATGAAATGTGTAACAGTCATGACATTGAATGTAGCTTACTTTTAAAGTGCATTGCAGTAGTACCAATTTGCTAAGCTTTTTATTTTTGGTCTTAGTATATTTTTCTTTGACTAATTAATATAAACCAGATTAATATTGTGACATGTTTTGGGGTACCGGCCTCGGTGGCGTCGTGGTAGGCCATCGGTCTACAGGCTGGTAGGTACTGGGTTCGGATCCCAGTCGAGTCATGGGATTTTTAATCCAGATACCGACTCCAAACCCTGAGTGAGTGCTCCGCAAGGCTCAATGGGTAGGTATAAACCACTTGCACCGACCAGTGATCCATAACTGGTTCAACAAAGGCCATGGTTTGTGCTATCCTGCCTGTGGGAAGCGCAAATAAAAGCTCCCTTGCTGCTAATCGGAAGAGTAGCCCATGTAGTGGCGACAGCGGGTTTCCTCTCAAAATCTGTGTGGTCCGTAACCATATGTCTGACGCCATATAACCGTAAATAAAATGTGTTGAGTGCGTCATTAAATAAAACATTTCTTTCTTTCTTTGTTTTGGTTTTTTTTTGTGATGATGCACCTTAGCACTTCTACATAATGTGTAAATTTCACTAACACCATTGGTATTTGCAGTGAAAATAATCTGCGCATATAAATTCCGTGACAAAGTTGGTCACAAATTGATGTGGAATTTATACGCACACATTTTTCACCCCAGTTTAGAGTATTATTTGACAATCTATTCATACATGTTGATTGTTTTTTCAGACTGGTCAGGTTCTCGGCCGCGTAAATATGGTGTCGGGTCATGTGAAGACACAATTGATAGCACACGACAAAGAAGTCTATGACATTGCTTTTAGCCGGGCAGGAGGGGGAAGGGACATGTTTGCTAGTGTTGGTACGATATTGTTTCATTAGTCTTATTACATACAGTTTATGACAATGTTGGTTTTTATTAGATATAATTTATATTTCACTTATAATTGATATAAGGAGATATGGGTTTGTCTAGGTGAACAGAAAATTTCTTCAAATTATTTTTTAAACTTTCAAAAATTGTAGAAACCCAATTACTTTTTAACATAAAATCAATTGTGACAGGAAATTATTTCACCAAATTAAAATAAAATTCACCAATTGCTTTTAAAAATAGCAATTTGCATATTTTGCAGGGATTTTGGTGGGGGTGGGAGGGTACTTTTCAGATGAGTATCTTGTTTTGTTGTTTTAACTGAATTGTTTGAACCAAAATAATGTTAAGTTTATTTTAACAATGTGTTAGTTTGATGTACATTACAGAAACTATTTCTTTTTAACATCACCTGTCCTCAAACAAGTGCACTCCCCCCGTAATAGCGAAGAAGAAAAAGGAAGTTACAGTGACGTGACCGGAACTAGATGGAGCATACAGTAGAAGAATTTTAGGCCATCCCTTTGGCTGTTGGGATGTTCAGACCAGACTACTAGCCGTAGGTGGGAGTACACTTGTTTGAGGACAGGTGGTGTGTCTATAAAAGAAAAAACACCTCAAATTTTCTCCAATTTTAAGTAAAATTCCAACATAATAAATACCTTTGACGTGTATAATATCATTAACTGTAGGTGCTGATGGATCAGTGCGCATGTTTGACCTCCGTCACTTGGAACATTCTACCATCATCTACGAAGATCCCCAGCATGTTCCACTGTTGAGACTCGCGTGGAACAAACAGGATCCCAACTATCTCACCACTATGGCCATGGACGCCTTGGAGGTCGGTGAACAATAGGAGATATAATGGCTTCCTTTCGCTTTGCTTAAATTTTACATTGCTTTTCAAAAGGATATGGACATTGGTCTTTGCCATGAGTAAAATCAAGATGAGCTGAAGATCACTACTGAAATGGTGCTCGGCGAGCTATCGCAAAAGTTTAAAAGAAAATGTATTAAATTTTTTATTGCAAGGCGATCAATTTGTCGCTTTCCTAAAACAGTTTTCAGGCAGTGTGAGTGGGAAGCAAAGACAGGATATTATTAAATAACATTCAACAAAAAGAATTGGACCGCATAGTGAACACAATTGAGGGGGAGTAGTAGACCGATTTCCAAACTTTTTTTTTTTTTTTTTTTACATATTACTAATCAAATTGTCATTATTGGTATTTTCGTTATTTAAACAAGAAACTTGATTCTGTGGGTGGCAAAATTCTCATGTTTTTCTTGTGAGTGACAAATACTGAATGCAGTACACATTCTTCTGTATGTCGCCAAATTTGGTTAAATTAGTTCTATACACATCTGTAACAATGTTTTCTCAGACAGACCAACAGAGTGGGAGTGAGTGAGAGTGGTAATATACCTTAAACCATGAAGTTGAGAAATCTATTGTACATCGTATAATGGTTTTCTGTTTCAGTCATATAGCATTGTTTAAAACTGAATAGTGGACATTTTTGCACGTGCTAGGTTTTCGTTAAAACATTCCTCAGCTCACTCAGTCCCTCACTTCTTGATTCATAATGCATCAAGTTTATTTGTGATAGTTATTTTTGTTGTATTGCAGGTAATTATTCTAGACGTAAGAGTTCCCTGCACTCCAGTAGCCAGACTGAACAACCATCGAGCCTGTGTTAATGGAATCGCATGGGCACCCCATTCCAGTTGTCACATTTGTACAGCAGGTAGCTTTACAGAAAAACACTTCCTTATTCCTTATTCACCAGCTGCTGAGGCACAACTTTTAATCTCTACATGGCCAGTTGTTTTAGATCATTTAAGTCTGTGAGACATTTTATTACCTAAATCATAACTTTGCTTCTCTCTAATTAATGTTTTTTATTCTAGAAAATTTTGAATTTGGATAGTTACTTAAAATGGAGGATACTCTCCTTTTCCTTTGATACTATAGTTATTATCGGAAAGTAATGTTGTTAAAACATTCAAAATGGTCTTCAGTATTATTAAAGTATCCAAAGATGTGACGAATTATGACATTTGATCATTCTGAAGCAAAATATAATTCAATAAATTATCCACTAGATACAAAATTTATAATTTGCTAAAGAAAATAAGGATTGCCATTTAAAATCACTCAAATTGTTGAATCATAATTTGCTAAAGAACTGTAATATCATAATTTGCAGAAGAATTGTAATTTTCTAAGGAAAAGAATCGAGCAACTCATCAATATATCTTAAATAAGCTGATCTTTTTTTCTTCTTTTTTGTTTTGCAGCGGACGACCACCAGGCTCTTATCTGGGACATTCAGCAAATGCCACGAGCTATCGAAGATCCTATTTTAGCATACACATCGTCAGGGGAGATAAATCAGATTCAGTGGTCATCAACACAGCCCGACTGGATTGCAATATGTTACAACAACAGTTTAGAAATCCTGCGAGTCTGAATCTGGTGTTATGCTAACAGCTTCGACTGTAAAATATCACGGCATCAGTTTTGACACTAAACATGATATTTTGGGCAGAAATGTACAAAAAGGTGGAAATATTGACATTATTTGCAGGCAGGGCACAAACATTTGCAGTGCATTATTTAAAAAAAGAAACTCCTCTTTTTTATTATATGGGTATCCACTGGTTAAAGTGTCGTAGAAATGCTCACAGCAAAGCCCAATGTTTTCTCCATCACTATAATGGTTAATGTGTCATTTTCACAAATCGTGAATTGCTACGTCAAATGCTGAATTGGGATGGCTGAATCTTATGAGTAGTGCAATGTGTAGAGATTATGAGGAAATAAGACAGTTTAATTCTTGTGGTGCCCTCATAACATTACTGTTATTCACATGGTTTAAAATATGGTACATATCAAAGTGATATAATATCTTTCATGACAAAATATCATGCACTTCAAAACATATATGCTTTCTGCGTATTCAGAGTTAAACTCTTGAATTTGGCAAATGTATTTCCTTGTTAAATTGCCAAATAATCTCATTCAAAAATTGAATTATTTGGCTACAAATTTTGACCAATTTTGCCAGATTTCTGTTACGGTTTTGAGTTCAAGTTAAATCCTGCTACTCCATAAAATAATTTCGCTGACCAACAGTAATAAAGAAAGCTCAGAATGGTGAACAAATATTTTACTTGGTACATTATTATAATGGAAGCTTGCTTAGTATTCAGATTGATTCAATTAAGCCAAATTCAGTAACTGAATCATGTAATACGATTTTAAGGATGTGAAACATAATTAGAAATAAAGGAAATATACAAGGATGTGAAAGGTAATTAGAAATAAAGGAAATGTACAAAGATTTAGAAAACGGGTAATATGAAACTTGATTTGTTGTTGAAAAGTGCTAGAATTACGATGTTGAGGGAAATGAGTACTAATTAAAAAATAACAGGGAGTAGACTGCATCTTGCAGTATTATCTTTGCTGCCTTACATAGCGATTATGATACATAATATTATATTGCTTTTCTTTGCTTTTTAAGTGAGGGAGTTAGCCTTGTTTGAGTGTTGTATTTATCAAACAACCCTTCACCTGATTTGCAAAAAAAAAAAGAAGAATAAAAGCTTTTTAATATGGAGCAATAATCTCAATTCATTCCATTTTCATCATACTTATTAAACATTGTGTTATGAATTTTTCCTTTTTAAAAAATCATTCAGTTTATTCGGTCATAGATTTCTACACAGTATTGTCTGCTGTATTTAGCAGCTACTGGGATACTAAAATGGGGGTCTTGTAAATTTAAATGAATAATGAAACTGCATTAGGTTATTCCAAAGAACATAATATTGCCATTTAACACAAATTATCAATTTAAGTTGCAACATTATGGAACCAAAGTGGATTTGCCCTTCACTTTTGAATTGCTAAAAAAACAAACCCAAAACAAAAACAAAAACAAAACACCTGACATTTTCAGCAAAGATTTCAAAAGACGTGTTAAGCTTCATTTTTGAATGGCATTTATATACATATTTTAAAACCATAATCATGTCAAGTGTATTTGTGTCTAAGGAATCGATGCAAGTATAATGCATTTGTTCTTTAGGCAGTTGCTATGGTCATTTGAATGTTGCTGATATTGTGTTGATGTAAAATAATTGTAATTGTCAACTAAATGTTCTTTTTGTTATTGATGTGTCATTTTATGAACGCTTTGACATCATATAATGTTACATAAATATGTCATCATTATAGTGCTTGTATAAATGGCATATGTAAGAAAAATATTTAATTTTTTTTAATTCTGGTGTATGATACTTACGTTTTCCAGATTATACTAGTTTCGACTCTGATTACAATACAGGAACAGGGATGGTGCTGTGGCACAGCCTGCCCACCCACTCCCTTCACCACTTATTAACAACCTAAAGATAGAGGGGATCTTAAAGTGACATTCCTGAGTTTGCTACATTGTAAGATGTTTCCGACTAATAAAATATTTCTACGATTAAACTTACATAATTAAATATATTTTTTTGTTTAGAATATCATTGTCTGTATATTCAGTGTGTTTCTGGTCGTCTTAATATTTGTAAGAAGCTCAAACTGGATTTTGTTTCCAAATAATTTCGTACGTACGAACAAAATTATTTTAGGAAATAAAATGAAATTTAACCTAGTACAAATATTAGAACGATCAGAAACACGTTTAATATACAGCCAGTAATATATTATGCAGAAAAATAGATTTGATATGTAATTACAATCGTTAAAAAGTCTTTGTTGCAGCAAACTCAGGAATGTCCCTTTAACATATAACTATACATGTACCAAAAAAAAAAATCTTCCTAAAGTAATTGAAGGAGAAGTGACTTCTTCCTGTTTTGTCGGACCCTTTGTATATATTACGAAATGACCTTTAAATAGCTAAAAATTGTAATCTACAGTTTAGATGCCAGGAAATCACATTTGAGGCTACCTAAAGACACAAAATGTCCATGACCCAAACTGAAAATATGTTTGCAATGCCCTCATGTCCAAACTGTAGCTGATATCCTGTTCATGGTCCAAATCAACTACTTTGATCTATTATATTTATACTGTACTCTACCAAATTCCTTTTGTTTAAAAACAAACCAATAATTTTCAAGTGAATGCATTTCTTGTTTTAGTTCAAAATCTGATTAGTAAAAACAGAAACATTTTTTGTTGATACTTTTTCTAAAATAAGTTCTAGAAGTGAAGCGTGCCAGAATTGTCACTTCAGTCTTCAAGTTTAATAAGTATAGAGCCCTGATCAACCTTCATGTGTAGTTCATATGTATATTTTTCATTTGTCTTTGTGAGATTACGCTTAATCTGAATTGTGTTATGTCTAAAATGTTCATTTGTAAATAAAGCATGCCATCTTTTGTTCATTATGTACATTTCAGGTCACGGTAGTTGTAGTATAATACTTACTGACAGATGTTTTAAGAACAGTATGCATGGAAAGTGAATTGTTGTTCTGGATAAATTGGGTATTTATAAATCAGTTGCTAAATTTGTATATTTAATATTTTACCTGTTTGGACATTGAATGAAATATTGCTTTGTATATGTATAGTGAAGAGAATTTCTCCTTCCCTTTTGGGGCTCAGTTTATGTCAAACTATTTTGCCAACCCTCTGAACAAAACTCCTGTGATAAACACTGGAGAATATGCATGAAAAGTGTTCTTAATTTTGTTTCAGTATTGGAATCAAATATCAGTTTGAGAAAAAATATGTCAATGATTTTAAAATGTTAATGAGGTTGTGCAAACTGAATGTTCCAGTTGATCGGATGCTTTGATACCACTACAGATACCCAGTTTTGTATATATGGTGATAACCTCTTTTAGGTTTACTGTGGCAGGGAACATTTTGTTCAGTATCACGTCGCAATTAGCTATACAGGTTTCACAGATCGCTATGCAATTTCAATTTTCAAATGCCTAGAAATATCACTAATAAAGATTTTGAAGAAAAAAAGTTCCCTTCTTGGTGATAATCTGTTTTGGAGTTAACAGACATTATGCTTATATCGATGCCTGTAAACTATGACTGTTAGGTGTTTAACATTTGGTAGTTGCATCATTTGGTCTAGAGTGAGAGCTTATTGCCAGTACCCAGGATAATTATTGGTACTGAGGGATGTTTAACATGTACTTCTCTACAGACAGAATACACCGATTTATCCAGCTTTTTGTGGTACCGAACATGGGACTAATCCCAAAAGCAAATGGCACTGAAACTTCCCAATTTGATGTGTAACAGGGTTCGTAGTGGTCTTTAAATTCGTTAAAAGTCTTTGAATTTGAAAAAATGAATTTTAGGTTTTGAAAGTCTTTGAATTGTAATAAAAGTCTTTAAAAGTCTTTAAATTCTCACAAATCATAGCCAAAACAATGATGATATCTTTTACAGCTGCATGCATTTGATATTTTCCAGTGACAAGGTTTAATCTTTTATGATCCATGTAAAAAAACACATAATTTTTTTGCCATGGACAGCATTGAAAACAAACTGATTTGGTATTTTTATTGCATGCAATTTCTATTGTCTTTGACCAGTGTGAAAGTCTTTGAAAATGGCAGGTAAAAGTCTTTGAAAGTCTTTGAATTTGTTTGGTCTTTAAGGCTATGAACCCTGTGTAAATATTTTTGTAATTGTCTGTTGTGACTAATTTAATAATGGTGTGTTGCATCATTCAATGGCTTTAAAAGAAAATATTTTGATTAAATTGTGGTAATTTTCCCATTCCCATCAGACAGACATTGGATCCTGCCAATAAATCCCTGGAATAGCATATATATATATATATATATACATATATACACATGTGTACCGCAGCCTTTCAGATGGCTACAAAACAATTGTTTACGCTAAATGTTTCCATATAGTGTTGGTGGCTATAGCACTTTTATTACTATCAATAGGTCCATGGATTTTTTATGCACCTTTGCCTGCCTGGTGGAAACTCCTGTTGTCCAGCTCTTTTCCCCACTGGGATATTGGTTTAAACACTAAATCTGACCAGAGTACATGCATTTTACATAAAACTTTATACATTTACATGGGTTGGAATTACCACAAAAAAAAGTCTTCAACCTCAACAAGTTGCACATGTTTGCAAACTACATGCTCTCCCCCGTCAACTTCAGTCTAATAGTTGCCACTTCAAAGTTGTCTGCCATGGAGTAATCAGTCAAACAACACACTACTTGTTAAGATATATTTTTGGATTGCAGGTTTAAATATTGAAGATAACTTTTTTAATGCATCCAGATATGTGGTAATCATGCTACAGTTAATGGTATGGAGAAGAGTAGGCCTAACAATAGCCTGTATGCTAGTACAGTATCTGCTAATTCACCAAAATTACAAAGTGTTCCTCATACAATTTCAGAGGGAAAACTAAATCTGTTTCTTTCTGTCCCCGTGTAGCAGTAATAAAAACTCTAATAATAATAAAGTACCCCTTCCAAATCCTCTATCATGTCATGATTTCAATTTTTGTTCATGTATTTTGTGTTTTTTTAAATGTCAATATTTTTTTATACAGAATGTTTGTAATATGAATATTATGAACATTAAATATGTGTAACGAAATGAAAATTGTGTTGTCATCTTTGGTAACAAGCATGAAACTGACACCCTCAAATCTTCTTTGAATAAGCAAATGATGTTTGTTCTTCGATAGGAAATAGAATCCCATAGGCCACAATGTTAAGTGTGATAAAATTTCTACATGCAATACATCATTTATGTATCAACCTAACTAGGAACTTTAAATATTAATATTACAACACTGATCCTCACCCCCAAAAATATAGAGTACAGGTGAGGTACCTGATATGCCCATCAAAATAGATTGCAGTGACTTAGTTATAATATACAACATCCCAAGTTGTACTTGCATGCAAGATTTGATGATCCTATATGAAGATATGGCCCAGACAACGATTTCCTTTTATGTGCAGTAATGCGTGAAAAGTTAGGGGGGGGAGTAACGACACCACTAGCACATTAATTTATGAATTTGATGTTAATTTTGATATAGTCTTGGGAAATCTGCAACATTTTTTCCATTAGTAGCAAGGGATCTTTTATATGCACCGTCCCACAGACAGGATAGCACGTACCACGGCCTTATATATACCAGTCGTGGTGCACTGGCTGGAAAAAGAAATGTGAGAAGTAGGTCGTGGTGACCTGGTAATGGTATGGACACCAACATCCCAAGTTGTACTTTCATAAAAGGTTTGATGATCTTATATGAATTGATAAGAAAGATATCTGGAAACGAAAAGGTTACTGACAGAGTAGAAAACCAAAAACCGTCCTCAAATGGGAGTGCTTCCACCCCTTTCCCCGATTTCTATGGGCCTGCTTTCTTCTTGTTCATGTTCTTTTTCTTCTTCACAGTGGTCGTCTTCTTGGTGTGTCTGTTTACGCGTGTACACGTGTGTGTATTTAATTATAATTGTTATTTTAATATTTTAATTAGTCTTGGATTTTTTTTAATTCAGTAGCAAGGGCTGAGATCAAGGGCGCAAAGAAAACTTTCTAGGGGTTTCGGGGGTGGGGGGTGGGGGGGCTGACTGAGATCGAGATGCTCCCCCGTAAAAGTAGATGTCTTGAAATGCAATTTCAAGCATTCCACAAGTAAAATCCATCTCTGCTTTAAATTTACTACCAATAATATTTTTTATTCGGAATTATTGAGCCCCCCCACCACTACCACTGAACCGTGCCGGAAATTGTATTGCATGTGTGTAGGGCTGGAGATGACTCGAGCTCTACCCCTTATTGATATTAATATGCGGGGTAAGAAGAAAGTTCAGCGCTGGTACGTTTTACATAGCCCGAGTACTCTGACTGTAAGAGAGCTAGACGGACATGAGAGCGTATAACTGTCCAAATGTCCGTCTAGCTCTCTTACAGTCAGAGTACTCGGGCTACGTTTTACCTAGAAGCGTCGGGTTTCTTCATGTAACGTTGGTACTGGTTAACAACATGTAATTTTAATGTCAAGACTGGACTCGAGAATAATCGAACTAAAGCTCCGTGGCATCAGATTTAGGGGGGGGGGGGGGATTAGTATTTCAGACACAGTACCTTGCAACCATTTGATTGTCGACAATTGCCAAAATCATTACACATACTTTCCTCTAGCCTTACCCCACATACCAATATCAATAAGGGGTAGGGCTGGAGGTGACTCGAGCTAAATAATTCTGAATGAAATGCAACATCCTCGTCCGAGGCGGTTAGAGACGGGGACCCGCTCTTACCCTTTATACCATATGCCGAGTACTCTACTGTTCGAGAGTTGGGGCCAGATAGGATAGGGCATGTTGTCGTGTACGATATTAAATCGGGTCTTTTTTCCGTCCCAACCAGTGACCCGCGACTCTTAAATATTTATTCGTGCTGTGGGAACAAATTTCGCTTCAAAGCGTCTAACAGTTCAGTGACGTAATTTCTCATTGTAACATACAGGTAATATTAAATTTTTAGCTTCGTGGGTAGGGCACATTGATGTGTAGGATATGAGATCCATGAGGATTATACCCTCCCAACCAGTGACCCACGATATTTGTATCAGTATTTGTTTATGCTTTTGGAGTCAAACTTTCCTTTCAAGCGTCGAATAGTTGAGTGACGTCATTTCTCATTATAACATAATGACAATATTCATCTTAGTGGGAAGTGAACTGTGTTTTGTGAAGACAGCGTGATGTGGTGTAATATATCAAGTGGAGGACCTTTTCCTCGCTGCAACCAGTGCCCACGATTCTTAAATCATTGTTTATGTTTTTGGAATCAAACTTCTCTTCCAAATGTCGAACAATTGTGTCACGTCATTTGTTATTGTAATATAATGGTAATTTTCAGGTTAGTGGGTAGGGTATGTTGTGGTGTAGGATATGACGTCAATGTTTGTTTTTTCCTCTCGGGAAATCAGTGTCCAACGATTCCTACATCTTTGTTGATTCTGTGAGGGCCAAACTTCTGTTCCGAGTGTTTAACAATTTCGTGACGTCATTTGACTTTGTAATATAATGAAATATTCAGCTCAGTGGATAGGGCACGTTGTCATCTACGATATTAAATCGGGTCTTTTTTCTGTCCCAACCAGTGACCCGCGACTCTTAAATAGTTATTCGTGCTGTGGGAACAAACTTCGCTTCAAAGCGTCTAACAGTTGAGTGACGTCATTTCCCATTGTAACATACAGGTGATATTATAAGTTGTAGAAGCATCACGAGGGGTATATGGCTTTTTATGTACCCTCTGTGTGTTCTTTTACCCCGAGCCGAAGGCGTGGGGGTAAAAGAGCACACAGAGGGTACATAAAAAGCCATATACCCCGAGAGATGCTTCTACAACGAATTTATCTTGCCGACATGTTAAACCATATAGCCAAATAATCAAAATAACGCCAGAAAATAATTGTTAACAATTTATTAACGGAGCCGTACCACGCGGACGCGAAACCACTTGCCAGTGACGAAAAATAGTTCCGTCGATAAACGAGTTTTTAACTTCAAATGTTTGTAGTACGAAATTGTCTGAAACAGATATTAATAACAAAAATAAAAAACACTTTTTTTTTATTAGAAATGTATGTAGTAAAAAAATAAAAATATTAAAAAAACAAAACAACAACAACTGTTGCTAATCGCGCATTAATACAATAACACCACGACCGTAATTAGGTGGCCGAGTTCAACATTGCAGCTTTTATAAAGGTATTGAAATAGTGTATTTTATAGTAAAAATAAAATTAATTATGTATACTTGTTTGATTATCAATGTTATTTATAATCTAATTATTGCTTTAGCATTAATTGGGGCGGCTGGAAACTGTTGGAAATTACAGACGGGGTATAAGAGAATTTGGCTCCGCCCACAGGGGGATAAGGGATTTGTCCAACGGCAAACAACCAATGGGATTAAAGAATTTTACATGAAGGCGAGATAATAAATTTTTAGCTTCGTGGGAAGGGCACATTGATGTGTAGGATATGAGATCCATGAGGATTACCCAGTCCCAACGAGTGTCCCACGATTTTTGTATCGGTTTTTTTATGCTTTTTGAGCTAAACTTCGTTTTCAAACGTCTAACAGTTGAGTGACGTAATTTCTCATTGTAAGATACCGGTAATATTCATCTTCGTGGGTAGATCGCACTACTGTGTATAATATGAGGCCTAGGTCTCACTACACAGATGTCATCTGCCATTGAAACCCATGTTAAACTGCCCAACTTCAAGTGAAGATTGCCCATAGAACGGGTTCTCGTTGGCACCAACAACATACACCATTGCGAACATACATTATATAAGCATTTATTTTCACTGCAAAATTGAGAACATTTCCGTCTCAGTTTTTTGCTATATGACCGCATCTGGCTGTAGTACCGGTCCGAACAGGTGGTTCATTAATCGATTCACTCCGGCTGTCACGTGCGCTATATACCCATGTCCCAAAAGGTCGATGCACAATATTACAAAATAACATCGGCAAAATACAGCCATAAGGCTTACCATTAAACATACATATTGTTTTAATTCTTCACCATTTCCTAGAAGTGAATATGTGAACCATAACATGTGTCACAATTAGGAACTATAGTGGAACGTGATCAATGAACTCTCACCCGGAAGTGATCTGTGTAGTGAGACCCTATGGGGTTTGTCGCGTCCCAACCGGTGTCCCACGATATTTCTATCTTTCTTTATGCTTTTGGAGCCAAACTTCGCTCCCAAATGTCTAACAGTTGAGTGACGTCATTTCTCATTGCAACTTACAGGGAATATTCAGCTTCGTGGGTAGGGCGCATTACTGTGTAGGATATGAGGTCCATGGGCTTTATCCCGTCCCGACCGGTGCCCCAGATTTTTGTATCAGTATTTTTTATGCTTTTGGAGCCAAACTTTGCTTTCAAGCGTCGAATAGTTGAGTGACGTCATTTGCCATTATAACATACAGGTAATATTAAATTTTTAGCTTCGTGGGTAGGGCACATTGACGTGTAGGATATGAGATCCATGAGGATTACCCCGTCCCAACGAGTGTCCTACGATGTTTGTATCGTTTTTTTAATGTTTTTTGAGCTAAACGTCGTTTCCAAACGTCAAATAGTTCAGTGACGTCATTTCTGATTGTAACATACAGGTAGTATTCATTTTTGGTTAGTAACCGTTTTTGTATTTTTACATTTATTTATTTTGATGCTGTATTATGTCCTGTCTATTTGTTATTGTATTTATAAACTATTTAATAATCTTCATTTTATGGAGGAAATAAAGAATATCTATCTATTTATGAGGTCCATTGGGTTTATCTCGTCCCGACCGGTGCCCCACGATTTTTGTATGGTTGTTTATGCATTTGGGGGCAAATGTCGCTCCCAAACATCTAACAGTTGAGTGACGTCATTTCTTATTGTAACATACAGGGAATATTCAGCTTCGTGGGTAGGGCGCATTACTGTGTAGGATATGAGGTCCATGGGGTTTATCCCATCCCGACCGGTGCCCCACGATTTTTGTATGGTTGTTTATGCATTTGGGGTCAAACGTCGCTCCCAAACATCTAACAGTTGAGTGATGTCATTTCTCATTGTAACATACAGGGAATATTCAGCTTCGTGGGTAGGGAGCATGACTGTGTAGGATATGAAGTCCATGGGGTTTATCCCGTCCCGACCGGTGCCCCACCAATTTTGTATCGTTGTTTATGCTTTTGGAGTCAAACTTCGCTCCCAAACGTCTAACAGTTGAGTGACGTCATTTCTCATTGTAACATACAGGGAATACTGTGCAGCATATGAGGTCCATGGGGTGTATCCCGTCCCGACCGGTGCCCCACCATTTTTGTATCGTTGTTTATGCGTTTGGAGCCAAACGTCGCTCCCAAACGTCTAACAGTTGAGTGACGTCATTTGTCATTGTAACATACAGGTATTCAGCTTCGTGAGTAGAGCGCATTGCTGTGTAGGGTATGAGACTATGGGGTTTATACCCTCCCAACCAGTGACCCACGATTTTTTTATCAGTATTTTTTATGCTTTTGGAGCCAAACTTTGCTTTCAAGCGTCGAATAGTTGAGTGACGTCATTTGTCATTATAACATAATGACAATATTCATCTTAGTGGGAAGTGAACTGTTTTTTGTGACCTGAATGGAAACAGCATGATGTGGTGTAATATATCAAGTGGAGGACCATTTCCCTGTTCCGACCGGTGCCCACCATTTTTGTATCGTTGTTTATGCGTTTGGAGCCAAAAGTCGCTCCCAAATATCTAACAGTTGAGTGACGTCATTTGTCATTGTAACATACAGGTATTCAGCTTCGTGAGTAGAGCGCATTGCTGTGTAGGGTATGAGACTATGGGGTTTATACCCTCCCAACCAGTGACCCACGATTTTTTTATCAGTATTTTTTATGCTTTTGGAGCCAAACTTTGCTTTCAAGCGTCGAATAGTTGAGTGACGTCATTTGTCATTATAACATAATGACAATATTCATCTTAGTGGGAAGTGAACTGTTTTTTGTGACCTGAATGGAAACAGCGTGATGTGGTGTAATATATCAAGTGGAGGACCATTTCCCCGTTCCGACCGGTGCCCACCATTTTTGTATCGTTGTTTATGCGTTTGGAGCCAAAAGTCGCTCCCAAATATCTAACAGTTGAGTGACGTCATTTCTCATTGTAACATACAGGTAATATTCAGCTTCATGAGTAGAGCGTGTGGTGGCCAAACTTCTGTTCCGAGCGTTTAACAATTGCGTGACGTCATTTGACTTTGTAATATAAGGTCTCACTACACACATGTCATCTGCCACTGAAACCCATGTTAAACTGCCCAACTTCAAGCGAAGATTGCCCATAGAACGGGTTCTCGTTGGCGCTAACAACATACACCATTGCGAACATACATTATATAAGCATTTATATTCATTCCAAAATTGTGAACATTTCCGTCTCAGTTTTTTGCTATATGACCGCATCTGGCTGTAGTACCGGTCCGAACAGGTGGTTCATAAACCGATTCACTCCGGCTGTCACTTGCACTATATACCCATGTCCCAAAAGGTCGATGCACAATATTACAAAATAACATGGGCAAAATACAGCCAGAAGGCTTACCATTAAACATACATATTGTTTTAATTCTTCACCATTTCCTAGAAGTGAATATTGCAACCATAACATGTGCCACAATTAGGAACTATAGTGGAACGTGATCAATGAACTCTCACCCGGAAGTGATCTGTGTAGTGAGACCTAATGACAATATTCAGCTCATAGGAAGTAGCGCAGTGGTAAAGCGCTCGTTTGATGCGTGGTCGGTTTCGGATCGATCCCTGTCGGCGGGCCCAATAGGCTATTTCTCGCTCCAGCCAGTGCACTATGACTGATACATATATCAAAGGCCGTGGTATGTGCTATTCTGTTTATGGGATGGTGCATATGGGTCTTTCCATGTCAAAACAACAAAATTCCAGAAATCTTCCCGGGTGACCATCTCCGATTTTGATGAAATTTCACCCATTTGTGCATCTTTATAAATGATGGATAGATGCAAACTTTTAAGTCCAAATGCCAAGTAGTTTTGAAATTATGACTGGTCAAATGCAGGGCCCGTTGACCCATGTTTTGCACTCGCGAATGTGTCAAGTGATATCGGACGATTTTTGGAAGCTGATAACTTTTTTAATGATAAAGATATCAAGTTGCAATTTGCTATAATAGCCAATTCATTTTGTACATATCTGTCATAGTTTCTGACCTGGAGACCCCAAAAGTTTAGTTTTATATTATTCGGAAATAATATTTTATTTTATTTTGGGGGACTTTAACTTATTTATCACAGATACAAACTGTTATTTGATTTGAAGTATATACCTATAGATGTTTCTTTATGAGAAAGATTATCTTAATCAAATGAAATATTAATGTGTAGTTAGGGTCCAAAGTTGAGAAGAAAAACTAAATTGTGAAAAATATACCTGCATACCAGGGGTGGTTTAACCACGTGGGCAATTACCCAGCCCTATGAGCTTTTAACATGAGTAACTCATGTACATTTGCTATATATGTACCAAGTTTTGACTTTGTGGCTCAACTCCTCGATAGTTAAATGAACTTACATTTATAACCCCCGTACAACAGCTCGTGAAATAGTCATGTGATTTCGGAGGCTTTTTGGATGCTAGTAACTCTTTTAATTATAAAGATATCAAGTTGCAATATGCTGTATTAGCTAATTCATTTAGCTGGAGAATCTATAATTGTACTCATTTTGTACATATCTATCACAGTTTCTGATCAGGAGACCACTAAAGTTTAGTTTTTTATCATTCGGAAATGATATTTTAAAATATTTGGGGGGACTATTACTTCCTGACTATTTATCACAGATACAAACTGTTATTTTATTTGAAGTATATACCTATAGATGTTTCTTTATAAGAAATGTTAAGAAAAAATAAATTGTGGAAAATATACTTGCATACCAGGGGTAGTTTGACCACGTGGGCAATTACCCAGCCCTATGAGCTTTTAACATGAGTAACTCATATGCATTTGATATATATGTACCAAGTTTTGACTTTGTGGGTCAACTCCTTGATAGTTAAATGAACTTACTTTTTTTTTTTTTTAAACCATACAAGAGCTCGTGAACGAAGTAAACATTTGTATTAGTGCACAAAAACTGCACTTTTTCATTTTTTAAAATCAAAATGTATCCAGAAAGATCTAAAACTAAAAAATACTGGTAATTATTCCCTAGCGATAAGTTGTTGAGGTGATATAGTCGTAATGTACACACATACTTGTTTGTATACATGTATGTAATGCACAACACCACCACTCCATCAATTTCATTTCTCATCTAATTTTCATATTTCACCTATAGGAACTTTTAATATGACTAACTAATATGCATTTACTATATGCATATATATGTATACATATATGTACCAAATTTTTACTTTTAATTTATGACTGGACTCACTGATAAGTAAATGGACTTACGATTCTAGCCCCTATCCCAGAGTTTGAGAAAAAACAAACAAGCAATTTATTTCAGTGCACAAAAAATGGCACTTTCCATTCCAAATTATACAATTTTCAAAGAATTAATCACATCTTAGTCATATATTTTCATATTCAGTTTCGTTTTTAGTGCGATATACTATATTTTTGAAATTATAGTAACTTTTGTTAATTCAAATGTCAACCTGGTAAGACCGTTTGTAAGATCTCCTTTATACATTGTCATATTTTATGTAGATGAATTGCTTAATGTCATGTTGAAGTTGTTACAAAACTGAAAGTATTATTTGATTAGCTTCTAGACACTGGGTTTTTAAAAAATATTCTTGGGGAAAACACAATCTGGTATAATATCCTCAAAAGATGATACATTTAAGAAAATATTGCCTACGTACTATAATCAGTTTAAAAGTGTTCACAAAATAGATGAAATAATAAATACATGAATTACATGTATGTATCTGCTGCTACTTTTCATGTGTAATATATTGTTTTGTTTTATGAGCAGAAGGTTTTTCTCACTGAAAAAAGACAATATACCATCACTTTCACGATCTGATTCTAAACCTATGGCCAGTTGTAGCCTGGGAAGTATGATTGCATATATATTTATAACAAAGAATGGTGTGTAGGAAGTATTGTTGAACATTATAATGATCAAAATGATATGCATGTTGACAGTATAAAGCATTCCTGTGCAGGACTTCTCTCCTGGCCTTCAACTTTAGCTTTACAGAAACATCAGTATTGTGTGCAATTTCAAGACATCATTTGTTTAATTGGTGCCCCTCAAATACATGATGATATTCAGATTAAAGGCATCAGAAACACTGAAAATCCCCTTACACTTTCGTAATAATACTGTGAAGTTTCATGAAAATCGGATAAGAAATGAAGTCATAGATATTATTTCTATTTTTAGTGACTGTAATGTTGATGGAGAGCAGCGAAACGTGAACTCGTTCAAGATATCATCAGGGACTATTCCTATATGTGAAGTTTCATTAAAATCAGATGAGAAATGAACTCAGTAGAGCAGTGTCATCATAATTTCTATTTTTGAACTAGACAGGCAAAAGACAGTCATTTCAAGATACCGTGATCCTATTCCTATATGCAAAGTTTCGTAAAAATCGGATGAGAAATCATAGTTTTATATCTCAGTTTTAGTGTAGTAATGTTAACAATAGCTGATAAAGAGTACGTTATACATATTCAGAAATGAATTTCAAGTTATTTTAATTTAATTACAACTTAACATTTCATTGATTTTAGTGTGAAATGTTTTAAGGTTAACACATCTACAGCCCTAAAAAGGTTCATTTACCTATCACGGAGTTTAAATCTGGTACATACATACCAAATATGTATTAGTTAATCATATTAAAAGCTTATGATGCTAGATAATTGCCAACATGGTCAAACCACCCCTGGTATGCAGGTACATTTTTTACATTTGATATTTTTTTCTCAGCTTTGGACACTAAATACACATTAATATTTCATTTGATTCAGATAAGCTTTCTCATAAAGAAACAACTATAGGTATATACTTCAAATCAAATAAAAGTTTGTATCTGTGATAAATAGTCAGGGAGTAATAGTCCCTCAAAATATAAAAAAATATATATCATTTCCGAATGATAAAAAACTAACCTTTAGTGGTCTCCTGATCAGAAACTGTGACAGATATGTACACAATGAGTACAATTATAGATTCTGCAGGTATGAATGAGCTCATACAGCAAATTGCAACTTGATATCTTTATAATTAAAAAGGTTACTAGCATCCAAAAGCCTCCGAAATCACTCGACAATTTCACGAGCTCTTGTACGGGGTTATAAATGTAAGTTCATGTAACTATCAAGGAGTTGAGCCACAAAGTCATAACCTGGTACATATATAGCATATGTACATGAGTTACTCTTGTTAAAAGCTCATGATGCTGGGTAATTTCCCACGTGGTCAAACCACCCCTGGTATGTAGGTATATGTTTCACAATTTATGTTTTTTTCTCAAATTTGGACCCCAACTACACATTAATAAAACATTTGATTCATATAAGCTTTCTCATTAAGAAACATCTATAGGTATATACTTCAAATCAAATAACAGTTTGTATCTGTGGTAAATAATCAGGGAGTAATAGTCCCTCAAAATATAAAAAATATCATTTCCGAATGATACAAAACTAAACTTTAGGGGTCTCCAGGTCAGAAACTATGAAAGATATGTACAAAATGAGTACAATTATAGATTCTCCAGATATGAATTAGCTAATAATAGCAAATTGCAGCTTGATATCTTTATAATGAATTAAGTTATTAGCATTCAAAAGGTGCCTGAAATCACATGTCACAGTCGCAAAAGTCAAAAATGGGACAGCGGGCCCTACATTTGATCAACCATAATTTCAAAACTAATTAGAATTTGGCCCTAAAATTTTGCATGCGTCCATTATTTATATGGAAGTATAAATTGGTAAAATTTTATAAAATTTGGAGATGGTGACCCGGGAATCTCTGGTTCAGTTGGCACGGAATGACCCTTGATGCTAATCGAAAAGAATAGCCCATGAAGTGGCGACAGCGGGTTTCCTCCCTCAATATCTGTAATGTCCTTAACCATATGTCCGAGCCGTAAATAAAATGTGTTGAGTGCGTCGTTAAATAAAACATTTCCTGCTAGTCGTATAAAGGCCTGTATAGGGTCATGACCTACTTTCCGTGACCTTGACCTATTTTCCTGTGGCCTTGATGACATCACGGCCTTGTCATGTGACCCGGCCCCGTCCTACTTATACCGGCCCTGTCCTACTGGCACCGACCTACTTAGGCCGGCTCCAACCTATTTAAATCGGTCCCGACCTACTTAGACTAGTCCTGACCTACTTAGCCCGGCCCTGATTCGTCCCAATGACGCTAAAAACATACGATGAAAGATATTCATGTGATATTTTTCGTTGCTCCACATTGGGAAATACATGTAGGCCTTCTATGCCTTTGCAAAAAGTGTGCGCATGGTTCTTTCGATTCATATTTTTAAATCGGAAAAATACTTGCTCTCAATTCTTATAATTAATGTTAGCAGCATACATGTAATTTAACAAAAAATATTTTTAAATATTTCTTGTTTAGCCTTGAATATGTTTATAATATTGTTTGTGTAAACTTCATTGATAGATGTGTGGCGTATGAATTCAAAGTTTCATTGATAATGATAAATAGCTAAATGAAGTGACGCTATTTCCCCCGGTCTTTGAAGTGACAGACTCTCGTTTTTAAACATTACGGCGTATTTTTCACTATTAAAGTTGGTTTTGTAATTTAATTAGAAGTACATCTGAAGTGGTTCTGGACATATATAACTTTTTTTTAATTAAAAATCTTGATTAGTGATATTTCTAGTGTATTGAATCTCTGAAACTTGCGTAGCGAATCGCGACGCAATACTGAACAAAATATTCCCTGAAGTTCTGTGACAGTTGGGATCCGAACAAAGGCCCCTTCCCAAATGAAAGTGGCACTGAAAATTCTTAATTGTTATGCCAAGAATTCCATATATATATATATGTATATATATATGTATATATATATATGTATATATATATATATATGTATATATACACACACACATGTATATATAGAAGTACTGCATCATTCAGTGGCCTGATAAAATATCCCAAGTATGATTTACTGGCGCTAATTTTCACAATCCCATTAGATACGAGACCCTGGCAAAAAATCATGGATAAATCATGAGTTGGCGTATTATCGCTTAACCTACATTTCAGCCTGTTTTCATCTTAAATATTCTGTTACGTTTGTTCAGTTTGAATGTCTTGTTCAGTTTCGTCTGTTCAGTTTTCATTCATTATTTCTGCTAGTTTGTTCACTTCTCGTTATTCGTTTCTGTTACAGTGTGTTCATTTCTCATTTCTGGTTTCTATTAAGTTCAGTTCGAATTACTGGGTAGTAGCTTGTTCGGTTTTTATTATTGTATTCTTTTACAGTTTGTTCAATTCTCATAACTGGTTTTTGTTACCATTTCGTGAGTTCTCTATAACTGATCTCTGTTACAGTTCTGTTCTTACTATTGGTATGTTATAATTTGTTCATTTCTCGTTGATTTTTTTTAGTTTGTTCAGTTCTCATTCATTTCTGTTTACAATGTGTTCAATTGTCATTAGAAGTTTATGCTACGGTTTGTTCGATCTTCATTTCTGTTTACACTTTATTCAGTTCGCATTGCAAGTTTATGGTACGGTTTGTTCGATCCTCATTATTAGTTTATGTTACGGTTTGTTCATTTCTCATTATTGGTTTCTGTTAGTTTGTTTTGTTCGTTGATTTCTCTTACAGTTTTCTCAGATCCCCTTTCTGTTAATTTGTTAAGTTTGCAATTATTTTATTTGGACAAATAGGCGATATAAAAGACATATTTATAAACTGACCGTTAATAAACATTAAATAGTATATATACAAGACAAAAATGGAAAAAAAATGAAATAAATATAATAGCTGCTCAAAACCTTTTTATAAAATAAATACGAAATAGAAAAATATATTCTTTTTAAAGACTGTAAATATGAAGAGTATAATACAATCTGGTCACCATGGAAACGACTCTTCAGTCAAGAAAGTAATTTGATGGAAGATAATAGAAACAATTATCAAGCGAGCGCTTGACGTGAATTTTGACATTATTACTTATCACTATAATTACCTACTATAACTTTTCTTTTTAACATTCTTTCGTTCTAAACTTATATATTTATTTTATGTCCCCATTACATCAACCAGCCTATTTAAATATATTTCTATTAACTATTATTATGTGTTTCTGTTACAGTTTGGCCAATCTATTTGCAGGTCTGGGGGCGGGAGGGGGGGGGGGTAACGACACCACTAGCACACATTAATTTATGAATTTGATGTTAATTTTGATATAGTCTTAGAGAGGAAATCTGCAACATTTTTCCATTAGTAGCAAGGGATCTTTTATATGCACCGTCCCACAGACAGGATAGCACATACCACGGCCTTATATATACCAGTCGTGGTGCACTGGCTGGAAAAGGAACTGTGAGAAGTAGGTCGCGGTGACCTGGTTGTACTTTCATAAAAGGTTTGATGATCTTATATGAATTGATAAGAAAGATATCTGGAAACGAAAAGGTTACTGACAAACAACGCAATGCCATTATACAACCACTGGCGTAGGAAGTGGGGGAGGGGGGGGGGTGTGCGATGGTTTATATAATATATATATATAAAGATATACATTATTGCACGAGCGGGAGTGCTATTTATGAAACGTGTTTGGGAATTATTTTATTCTCCGAGCGAAAGTGATGGGTATAAAACAATTCTCAAACGAGTTTCATAAATTTCGTATGGCATTCCAGCGAATTTTATAATTTATTTAATGTCGAGATAAAATACACAACACGAAGGAATCATATTACATATTTATTACAGACTTCAATTTTATATACATGTTACCTATTACATATTACTTGCCCTCATATTTACTTTATGTACAGGTGAAAAACCACCCCCCCAAACCCCTTAATGTTTTGGATAAACCCTGGCCGCAGCTATTACCTATAACAGAACCCCCTGGGGACATACTGACTGCCCTCACTAGAGAGTATGTGGCAAGTCAGCGAGCCAAGGTTCCCAATCTGTTAACTGCCCCCCCCAATTAACCTGCCCCCTCGGCAAACGTAGGTGGGCTAAACTCGCCTTCGGCCCCAAAGGTCGAGCGTATCTAATTAACCTGCCCCCTCGGCAATCGTAGGTGGGCTGAAAAACTCCCCTTCGGCCCCGAAGGTGGAGCGGATCCCTCAGGCAGTCTCGAGTGAATCCTTTATATTGACCTGTCCCCCTACTGTCCAGTAGGTAGGACCTAACCCTGGGCCAGATGAACCTTAGCTCTGTAGCTGTCCCCCGAGGGTCCCGCTATCACTGCGACAATAAAACTCAGAAATTCCTTAGAATAACAACACAATTAGAATAATAACACAATTAAAGTCCAAATGTTCGATCTGTAACCAGCTCTCCTTGTTGTGATTGTATGTAGTGCACTTCGTGCCTATGATGGACTGCTCCCTGGTTCCTTCGAAGGTTGGTATCTGCAAAATAAAACACTCAGCAGCAGTATCCTGAATACATTTTTGTGCGGTGGGTGGGTGGGAATTTTTAAAAACTAGCTGTCGTGATGGCTGATCGATGGGAGAGACTGATATTTCTCTGTGTTGCGCTTATATAGCTAGTCTCAATCTATGCATTTAAAGTTATCTCCCTTAGTTTGAAAGGGGGCGCTTTTTATTGGGTCTCAACCCCTAGTTAACTTTAACGTAGATATATTTTCCTGCCATTAAATGGGATTATTTGGTATTACAAATAATCTGTCTTAATGTCGAGATAAAATACACAACACGAAGGAATCATATTACATATTTATTACAGACTTCAATTTTATATACATGTTACCTACTACATATTACTTGCCCTCATATTTACTTTATGTACAGGTGAAAAACCACCCCCCCAAACCCCTTAATGTTTTGGATAAACCCTGGCCGCAGCTATTACCTATAACAGAACCCCCTGGGGACATACTGACTGCCCTCACTAGAGAGTATGTGGCAAGTCAGCGAGCCAAGGTTCCCAATCTGTTAACTGCCCCCCCTAATTAACCTGCCCCCTCGGCAAACGTAGGTGGGCTAAACTCGCCTTCGGCCCCAAAGGTCGAGCGTATCTAATTAACCTGCCCCCTCGGCAATCGTAGGTGGGCTGAAAAACTCCCCTTCGGCCCCGAAGGTGGAGCGGATCCCTCAGGCAGTCTCGAGTGAATCCTTTATATTGACCTGTCCCCCTACTGTCCAGTAGGTAGGACCTAACCCTGGGCCAGATGAACCTTAGCTCTGTAGCTGTCCCCCGAGGGTCCCGCCACAGGAGTGAGTCTATATCCACTCCACCCATACCCGCAATAGCTCAGTTATGGAAAAACCTTTCCCCCTCCCAAGAGCAACGCTTTCACGGCACCCCGCATTCCATCCAGGTACACCCCATTTCCTTTGCTCGACAGATGCATCCATCATTCCTGAACAACTCCAACTCTTTTACGGTCACAGCGGGGTGCCCAATCACTGCCCCCCCCCCCCCCTCTGCAAGGACCAGTGCTTTTACTGCACCGTTTACCCTTTTCCGAGCTTTGTCCACCTGCTTTGGATGTTCCGCTCCATGCCAGTAGAGGCGCGGCAACATATTCGACCAAATGATCCTTACAGAGGGAAGTAGTGACCTCAGTCTCAAAACTGAACAAGTAATCTCCTGGATAAGGACCCTGTTTTTTACCGTAACCATATCATTGGACCCCAGTTGCAAGATCATGGAATTAGGTGGGGTTTGATGTTGCAACTTGCCCAAGATAAACTGATCCAACTGCGACCACCGCATTCCCCTATTCCCATACCATTTTATGCATATACCCGCCTGTTGTAACCCTAGGTTACCTCCACCTTGTCTGGTTTGCGCCTGGATTCCCGCCCAATGTACAATTGACGATCCTATAATCCACACTTCATGCCTACCTACAATCAATAAATTTACATTGATAAATTACTTATGTGGAAAACCGAATATACCTTTTGTAAGCCCCTGAACGCCAACGGCCCCACAGCTTGATGGTTTCCTCGGGTACACCCCTTGCCGCCGCCTCCGTTGCCGCTCCTATTCTAAAACTATGTGATTTGTAACATTGGCCGTTGCTATTTATAAACTGTAATGTCCGTTTGAGAATGGAGTTAAACTGGTATCTGGTTACAGATACCCCATTGTAATGGGTCAGCAGCTGGGGAGAACCGGTCTTATTTCTTGACTGCAAATATTTGTATACCCCAAGAACTGGACAGATGTTCTCATTTTTGAATCTTTCCAGATACAGTAAATAGCCGTTACCCCTTTGGTCATTCTTAGATTTTCTTATGAGAAGCTTTACCCGATATGGCAGATGTTCCCCCAGCCTGAAAATTAAACTAACATCATGTACCCCAACAGCCCTGTTTGAATTGTCACCTCGTGTAGCAGATGTTATTTCCCCCACACGTAGGAATGCGAAAAAGGCCAACTTAAAAGCTGTTGCAAAGAGCTCAGTCTCGAACTGAGACGAACAAATATGTGATAATGCTGCCATGATCTTCTCTAAGACTGGCAAAGTGATGGGGCTTCGTACATCCAGTCTAGTATTCCCCCTACTAAATCCCTCCAGGAGCTTTGAAATTACAAAGTGCTTTGTCGGGTCCCCACACCCATTTAATCTATGCCAGTTACTTAATCCGCTAATGTAGGTTCGAACGGTAGATGGTGATAATTGTTCCAGAGACAGATAAGCAATAAAGTGGATTAAGTGTTCTAAAGGTACTGGCCATAATGGAGACAAATTAAATTGCAGTCGAAACTTTTCTAGCCGCTTCTCTGCAGTTTTGTAGGTGTTCCATGTCTGACTTGCCATAGAATTTTTTAAAAGCCTATTTGCCTCTGCTGTCAAAGTTGCCAAACCTGTGGAGGTATCTTGGCGGGAATCCAGTCGGTTCTGGTGTCAGCTTCCGGAACTTGTCCCACTGACAACGAGAAATAGCATCTGCTATTACATTCTTTTTTCCCGCAATGTGTACGGCTTTTAACAAAATGTTCTTTTGCAAAGTTATCAGGACCAATTTCCTTAATAATGTCATTACCATGGCACATTTAGACGTTTTCTTATTGATCACAACTACTACTGCCTTATTGTCAATGTGAAATAGCAACTTTTTGTTCTGCAGCCTGTTGCCCCAAATTGTTACTGCTACAACCACTGGGAAGAGTTCCAAAAATGTTATGTTTCGAAGCAGCCCCATTTTCCACCATTCCGTAGGCCAAGATCCATATGCCCAATGACCCCGGAAGTAAACACCAAATCCCTTTTCTCTCCCTCCCGCACTATCAGTGAAAAATTCCAGCGAGTCACTACTTGTCCAGAACAAATCAGGCATGACAGTGACCCCATTGTAGTATTTCAAGAAGCCTAACCATAGGTCCAAGTCAGCCTTGAACCTTGAGTAACCCGGATATTGTGGTGTGGTTTTGTAACCCCTCTTGTTGCATCAATCATGCGCCTAATAAAAGCCCGACCTGGTTTTACCACTTGGCATGCAAAGTTCAATGACCCAATTAATGACTGTAATGTTTTTAATGTGATTTTCTTTTTCTGTAAAATAGCAGTTATGAGTTGTGTCAAATCCCATAGTTTTCTCTCTGGTAGTCGTAAGACCATATTTTGTGTGTCTATTTCGATGCCCAAAAAAACCAAGAGTGTACTGGGGCCTTCAGTTTTCTCTACCGCGATTGGAACACCTAACCTGGAACATGCATTCTGAAAACTTTTCATTACCATGTGACATTCATTTGATCCCCTCCTGCCCGCAAAAAGAAAATCATCTAGGTAATGTAAAACCACTGGCGACTTGTGCACACACTGCTTTTCAACCTCCCACTGAATAAAGGTAGAAAATTTCTCAAATATTGCGCAGCTGATTGACGCCCCCATAGGCAGACATTTGTCAAAGTAATATCTGCCGTCTATTTTAAAACCAAGAAGCTCAAAATCTCCTGGACTTACTGGTAGTAGCCGAAATGCAGATTTTATATCAGATTTTCCTAGCAAGGCTCCCTTTCCTAGCATCTGAATTTTTTGCACTGCCTCATCGATGTTTGCATAATGCACAGAACAAAATTTAGGGTCGATGTAGTCGTTTACTGATGCTGCATTGGGATATGACAGGTGGTGGATAACTCTAAAATCTCCATCATTTTTTGGAACTAACCCCAGAGGTGAAATTCTCAAAGTTTTTATTGGACGCTCTGGAAATGGTCCTGCCACCCTACCTAATGAAATCTCTTTTTCAATTTTTACCCTAAGTATGTCAGGGGCCTGCGTTACACTTTTTAAATTATTTGCCTCTGTTGCCTCCCTTGGCCCCTGATATTTTAATGTAAAACCCTCTGTAAAGCCTTCTTATCCACAAACTATGATTCTGAACAAACATTAAATATGATTATAATCACTTCACAATCGTCGTTAATAACATTAATACATGTCAATTACAGTGACGTGGAATGATGTCAATTTCAGACTCGATGACTGTCCCAAGCTTGCATATGCAAAGACGACTTGTGACATCAGTAGTGTGCTAAAACAGTTTTCAAGGTAATGTTATGACCCAGGCAATAAAGATAGCGTGGGGAAAATTGACACGAGTACTCTGACTTTAAGAGAGCTAGACGGACATTTGGATTGACATGTTATTTTACGGATTAAAACTAGGGTATGCGCCTGTGACGGTACATGCTCTTAATTTCTTTTCCACAACCATATTAATTGTTTTAGAGGACGTGTGCAGTTCCAAATGCACTTAGCCCAGATGGGCAACTTGTTACGTGATACCTTTGCGCGACGGTCGTCGAGCTTTTCTAATACACACCTAGCGCAGATGTGGAGGCCATGTGGCCAATAGTTACGTAATAACTCCGCTAGTGCTGTTTATGACCAGGGGATTGCTCGCGGAATGGCGACAGCCAGTCTGACGATCAGAGAAAAATATGCCGGCGTGGTGGCTGTGGAAAATCCACATGATACGTGAGGTACCGCCTTGTACCCCCATAGGCGATATTCGCTGTCTCTGAGAGTTTTGAATAAATAGCTAGGATTTTAGATATATCGAGGGGAAACATATTGGAAGGCACCAGGGAACGTTAGTCCGTTTGGACTTGGTAAATATCATTTCTGCTCTGTTGTATAACCTTGATGTGATTGATGTGACTTTAAATATTTTAATACTGTATTATACCAATATTATTTAGACGGTGCTGCCGGTCATATGACGCAGTAAACTGTAGGCTCACTGTCTGGATATATATAAAGATTATCCAGTCATCCTAGAGGACCTATGTAAACTGTAGGTTATTGTCTTTATTGTGATAGGTACCAGTATTAATTCTGTGTTACAAGGTTACTGAATGAGTAGTTAAGGGTTAATTAAAAATTAACCAGTTAGGAATAGAGTTGTAATTCCTTTATTAATTAAGTTCCCCTGGAAGCGTTTCTCAATTATCACACGTTATTGAACGAGTAGTAAGGGTTAATTAAAAATTAACCAGTTAGGAATAGAGTTGTAATTCCTTTATTAATTAAGTTCTCCTGGAAGCGTTTCTCAATTATCACACGTGTGGGTGTTGTGTCACGGTGAACTGATTAGCATATTGTGTAAAATAGACACCTAGAGATTAACTAATTAAGTGATCAGTTCTGGGTTGTTATTATTTGTTGTTGTTAATTAACTACTGCGGCAGTACATTTGTCAGCGTAGGTTAATACAGATTCCAAAGTGTATTGTGTTTTTGTTGTGTTTTCTAGTGAACTAAACGTACTATAATAATATATACTTTATATAAGATCTTATCTCTGATCATACCTAGACGAGCCACAAGCGGGTATAACTGCCTGTTACAGAGATATCTAATAGATATACAGTTTGGAGAGATATTTGGACAATCGTGTTTCATTCAGTTACGGGTATTATAGGATCCCCGTGACAGCGCCTCTAGTCTAAGGTTTCATTTTTGTACTAATGTGCCCAGGCCTTTACAAAATCCAATATTCGTTTAGCTATCGGTAATTAATATTAATTACTATATTATTTGATATATGTATGTTCTCAAATTGAGCTAAAATATAAGGGAGTCATTTTGGATAAATGCAAAATAGAAGTTATTGGATATTATTGTAATATATTTAGGTCTATTCCTTGAAAAACTACATTTCAAAAATTGTTCGTTTTCAGCAACGTATGCGGGTCAGGGGTGGGCCGGTAGTCGAATATCCGCTACTAGGAGGTACTGCTGATTCCCTTGGCTACCAACGTTGTTGACGTCATCAATGATTTGACGTCACATGATTATTACGGTAAGTTTGTGGAACCGCTTGGAAGATGGGTGAGTTTTTCTTTTGATGTCTTCTTTTTCATCTTCTTTTCAGGCTCGTAGAAATGATATCTGAAGTGGGGTGGGGAGGCACTGTCTCTAGTGGGGAGCACAAATCAGCTTAAGTAATTTTTGAGGATGATTTGGAAAATAAGGGGCATGTACAGCACAATGTTAAATGTTTGCATAATGACGCTTTTGGTAAAATAAATGTTGGAATGTAAAGAGTATACCCTTAATTACATGCACACAAACATTACTATAGTAGAACTAATTAAAGCAGAATTCTTAAAATGTGATGTCAGATTTTGAAGTGCACACAAAGAGTCTTACGTACTTGATAAAGGATATAACCGTTTTTCACCTAATATTGAAATCACAGCTCGGTGGTGCCTTACTCACCATTATCTTTAGATTTGTTGAATATTATACTGTAGGTACATGTAGGTTAATAAAATAAAGTTTTTGCATGGGTCAGTTAATTTGCAGTTATTTATTGCAGATGTAAATGTAAAAATAACGAAATATAGCACACTGATACTGCATCTTTAATTTTTCATCTAGTACATTATAAATATGGATGAGAGGTTAGCATATTTTGCCCGAATATCTCTATAATTTTTGACAGAATTTGAGGTTTTGCTCCAGCACTAGAGGAGCAGTCCTCCCCCCCCCCCCCCCCCCCACTGATCCGTCTTGTACGCTTATGCCCCGAATGTTAAACAAAACCCCCAAAACAAACCCACAATGGGACCATCTCAACTTTACAAGTGCTACATTTCGCTATTTTCACTTTTATTTATGATGCATGAATTCAAATTAATTGATCCCACAGATAAATACATAGAGAATACTAAACGAGCTCCCGTGTGACCCCGTTTGTATTATAACGTATGTTTTTCAGTCGTACATCACGAGCAAAAGCAAAAACACACTGTGGAAGAGATCCCCATTTTATATTTTTCGTCGCTTCACATTGTGGAATATATGTATGCTTTTGCAAAAAGTGTGCGCATGGTTCTTTCGATTCTTATTTTTAAATCGGAAAAATAGGCCTACTTGCTTTCAATTCTTATAATTAATGTTAACAGCATACATGTAATTTAACAACAAAAAATTGTTTATATACTTTTTGTTTAGCCTTGAATATGTTTATAATATTGTTTGGGTAAACTTCATTGATAGATGTTCGGCGTAGGAATTCAGTTTCATTGATAATGATAAATAGCTAAATGAAGTAACGCCATTTGCCCCGGTCTTTAAAGGGACATTCCTGAGTTTGCTGCATTTTTTAAGATGTTATCGACTAACAGAGACTTTTTGATGACTGTAATTACATATCAAATATATTTTTCTGCATAAAATATTAGTGGATGTATATTAAACGTGTTTCTGATCGTTGTAATATTTTTACTATGTTAAATTTCATTTTATTTCCTAAAAACGTTTTTTTGGTACGTACAAAATTATTTTAAGACAAAATCCTGTTTGGGCTTCTTATATTAAGACGACCAGAAACACATTGAATATACAGACACTGATATTCTAAACAAGAACATATATATTTAATATGTAAGTTTAATCGTAGAAATATTTTATTAGTCGGAAACATCTTACAATGCAGCAAACTCGGGAATGTCCCTTTAAAGGGACATACCCTAGTTTTTAAACACTACTGTTTTTGATAATTAATTAGAAGTACATCTGAAGTGGTTATGAACATCCCCAGGGGCCTATTTCACTAAACATCGTAAATTTACGTTTACGTGTAAAACTTACACCTGTCGTACGTCTACGTCTACGTGTACGTTTACTCCATTTCACGAAGTCGGTCGTAGAAATCCTACTAACTTACTTTGCACGTAAATCTACGTCTGTTTTCTTTTACAACTCATTTAGCAGAAATTTGACATCTAAAGCCGATTATTAATAAATCAATGTGCTCTAGTACTGTCGTTAAATAGAACAAACTTAATAACCAGGGGCGTACCCAGCCATTTTTGATGTGGATTCCAAATTTACTTGAATAAATTCTTAAACAGAGATAGTCTAGTCTATGTGCATGTGTGTGAACTTGACAATGTGCCATTATTCTACAATTTGGTTATCCCTCTCCTTTTCTCTCGCGCGCAACATGTGGACGCCACTGCGCCTGATAACTTTTAAAAGAAAGAACGAATAAACTTTATAAAGTTTGGAAACCACCGTTTCCGGTATACCAACACATGGTTGTACTGTACCAAATAAAATCCTATAGGCGACAATGTTAACTTATGTAGTTAAAAATACTACATTATGGGTCAATTCCCTATATTAGTTTGGCGGGGGGGGGGGGGGGGGGGGGCCGCTGATGGATCGGGTAACTCTATATCACATTTTTATTACAATGGTAAACATTAATGTGAAAAAAAGGCTCACAAGTGGGGGGCACGTACCCCGCCCTCCCCCCAGGTTCCTACTGGCCTGCTTTGGACAAGTCGATAATTATGCACTTTAAAAAAACAAACATTTTCTTATGGTGATTTCAATTCGTGGTTTCCAACAAAGTAGTAAATATACTGCAAAAAGGCTCTGCATAAAAAATGTCATGTCCTCCCCTTGGATCCGCAACTAAAATTTTCCCACGTCATGAACATAGTTTATTATTTGTGTAGCCAAAATGTTTGGGTGTAGTGGCGTAGCGTGAGTTGCCAGCGCTCGGGGCAAGCCAAGTATTATTGTATTATTTTACAGTTTGTTCAGTTCTCATAATTATTTTTTGTTATCATTTTATGAGTTCTCTATATTAATCTCTCTTACACTTCTGTTCTTACTAATTATAGTTTGTTCAGTTCTCATTCATTTCTCTTTACAGTTTGTTCATTTCTCATTATACGTTTGTTACGTTTTTTTCAATCCTCATTATTAGTTTATGTTTGTTCAGTTTTCATTATTGGTTTCTGTTACAGTTTGTTTTGTTCGTTGATTTCTGTTACAGTTTTCTCAGATCCTCATGGTGATTTCTGTTAGTTTGTTTAGTTCGCATTATTAGTTTGTTATAATTTGTTAATTTTACATTACTGGTTGTACAATTATCAATATTCGTTTTTATTAGGGTTAGTTTATTTAGTTTTTGTCATTAAGTTTTGTTTAGTTCTCAATTATATTGTGTTTCTTTTACAGGTTGGCCAATCTATTTGCAGGTCTGTTGTCAATATTAGTTTATGTTACAGTTCTAATTCCATTATTGATGTTTGTATGGTCTGTTCAGTTCGCATTATTGGTTTATGTTATAGTTAGTTCAGTTCGTTTTGTTGACTGGTTAGGGCTATATATAGTTTATTCAGTTCTTATTTCTGGTGTATGTCACAATTTATTCAGTTCTTGTGACTGATATCCGTTATAATTTTTCAGTTCGCATTGTTGACTTTTGTTGTAATTTGTTCCCTTCTCATTTATGTTATAGTTTGCAGGGCCGTAGCTAGGATTTTTTGTTTGGGGGGACAACTGAGTAGTTAATAGTCTAAAACTAGCAATGGCCCTGGTTTCATATATTCTCAATATTGGTTTCTGTTTGTTCAGTTCTCGTTCGTTTCTGTTTATAGTTTGTTCATTTCTAATTATTAATTTGCGTTGCAATTTGTTCAGTTTTCATTATTGGTTTGTGTTACAGTTTGTTCAATTCTCATTGCCGATTTCCGTTACCGTTTGATCTGTTGTCATTGGTTTCTGCTACAGTTTATTCAGTTCTCATTATTGGTTTCTGTTCATTTCTCATTCGTTTCTGTTTAGTTTGTTCATTTCTCATTAGTTTATATTACAGTTTGTTCAGTTCTCATTATTGGTTTCTGTTAGTTTGTTCAGTTCTCATTCGTTTTTGTTTACAGTTTGTTCAGTTCTCATTGCTTGTTTCTGTTACAGTTTGTTCCGTTCTCATTATTGATTTCATTTAGAGTTTGCTCAGTTCTCATTCGTTTTTGTTACAGTTTGTTCAGTTCTCATTGTTTTCTGTTAGATTGTTCAATTTTCATTATCTATTGTTGTTACTATTTGTTCAGTTCTCATTTATTTTAAGTTTGTAAGGTTCTCATTATTAGTTTATGTTATTGTTTGTTATATTCTCATGATTGGTTTACGTTGTAATTAAATATTTTTATGATTATTGGTTTGCTACAGTTTGTTCCATTCTCATTATTGGTTTCTGTTAGTTTGTTCAGTTCTCGTTATTTTCTCTTTACAGTTTGTTCATTTCTAATAATTTATTTACGTTGCTGTTTGTTCAATTTTCATTATTGGTTTCTGTTATAGTTTGTTCAATTCTCATTGCTGGTCTCTGTTACAGTTTGTTCCGTTCTCGTTGATTTCAGTTAAGGTTTGTTCAGTTCTCATTCCTTTTTGTTACAGTTTTTTTAGTTCTCATTGTTGGTTTCTGTTAGTTTGTTCCATTTTCATTATTTATTTCTATTACAAGTTGTTCAATTCTCATTGTTGGTTTGTGTTAAACTTTGTTCCGTTCTCATTCGTTTTTGTTATAGTTTGTTCAGTTCTCATTATTGGTTTCTATTAGTTTGTTCAGTTTCATTATTGATTTCTATTACAAGTTGTTCAATTCTAATTGCTGTTTTTTGTTAAACTTTGTTCCGTTCTCACTTTTGATTTCAATTACAATTTGTTAATTTCTCATTAGTTCATGTTACAGTTTGTTCACTTCTCATTATTGGTTTCTGTTAGTTTGTTCAGCTTTTATTATTTATTTTTGTTACTATTTGTTCACTTCTCATTACTGATTCCTGTTATAGTTTTTCTATTTTCATTATTGGTTTTTGCTAGTTTATTCATTTCTCATTCATTTCTGTTTACAGTTTGGTTAATTATAAGTTTGTGCTACAGTTTGTGATTCGTTTTTGATTTTGGTTAGTTTGTTCAGTTCTCATTTTTGGTTTCTGTTAGTTTGGCCGATCTAATTACGGATTTCTGTTAAAGTTTGGTCCGTTGTCAATATTAACTTGTTACATTTCTGATTTTATTATTGATGTGTTATATTTTGTTCAGTTCGCATTGTTGACTTCTGTTATGACTATAGTTTGTTTAGTTCGTAATTGTGGTGTGTTACAATTTGTTATTCATTTACAGTTCATATATTATTAGTATTTCATTTTCAGTTCTTGTTATTCATTTCTGTTAGTTTGTTCATTTCTTATTCATTTCTGTTTACAGTTTGGTTAATTATAAGTTTGTGCTACAGTTTGTGATTCGTTTTTGATTTTGGTTAGTTTGTTCAGTTCTCATTTTTGGTTTCTGTTACAGTTTGGCCGATCTAATTACGGATTTCTGTTAAAGTTTGGTCCGTTGTCAATATTAACTTGTTACATTTCTGATTTTATTATTGATGTGTTATATTTTGTTCAGTTCGCATTGTTGACTTCTGTTATGACTATAGTTTGTTTAGTTCGCAATTGTGATGTGTTACAATTTGTTCATTCCTCGTATTGTTACCCATTATAATTTATTCAGTCCGCACTGTTGACTTTTGTTGCAGTTCCTTTCTAATTATAAGTTTATATGTTACAGTTTGTATGGTTCTCGTTGTTAGTTTATGTTGGTTTGTTAAATTTCCATGATTGGTTTCTGGAATAGTTTGTTCAGATCTCATTCTTCTTTTATTAGTTTGTTCATGTCTCATTTTAGTTTATATTTTATTTTGTCCAGTTCTCATTATTTGTTTATTTTACAGTTTATTCAGTTCTCATTATTTGTTTATATTAGTTTGTTCAGTTCTCATTAATTTTTGTTAATTTGCCATTATCTCCATTGGTTTGTTCATTTTCTCATTATTTATTTTTGTTACTGTTTGTTGAATTCTTATTATTGATTTCTGTTATGTTTTGTTCTGTTCTCATTGGTTTTTTCTACAGTTTGTTCACTTCTCATTGTTGGTTTGTTAGTTTGTTAATTTTTCGTTTCTGTTTAGTTTGTTCATTTCTCATTTGTTTGTTACAGTTCTCATTATTGATTTGTTAGTTTGTTCATTTCTCATTAGTTTATATTACAGTTTGTTCAGTTCTCATTATTGGTTCCTGTTAGTTTGTTCAGTTCTCATTCGTTTTTGTTTAGTTTGTTCAGTTCTCATTGCTGGTTTCTGTTACAGTTTGTTCCGTTCTCATTATTGATTTCAGTTAGAGTTTGCTCAGTTCTCATTCGTTTTTGTTACAGTTTGTTCAGTTCTCATTGTTTTCTGTTAGATTGTTCAATTTTCATTATCTATTGTTGTTACTATTTGTTCAGTTCTCATTACGGATTCCTGTTATAGTTTTTCTATTCTCATTATTGGTTTTTGCTACAGTTTGTTCAGTTCTCATTCGTTTCTGTTTACAGTTTGTTCATTTGTCATAATAAGTTTGTGTTACGGTTTGTGTAGTTCTTCTCGTTATTGATTTTTGTTACATTTTGTTCAGTTCTCATTTATTTTAAGTTTGTAAGGTTCTCATTATTAGTTTATGTTATTGTTTGTTATATTCTCATGATTGGTTTACGTTGTAATTAAATATTTTTATGATTATTGGTTTGCTACAGTTTGTTCCATTCTCATTATTGGTTTCTGTTAGTTTGTTCAGTTATCGTTATTTTCTGTTTACAGTTTGTTCATTTCTAATAATTTATTTACGTTGCTGTTTGTTCAATTTTCATTATTGGTTTCTGTTATAGTTTGTTCAATTCTCATTGCTGGTCTCTGTTACAGTTTGTTCCGTTCTCGTTGATTTCAGTTACACTTTGTTCAGTTCTCATTCCTTTTTGTTACAGTTTTTTCAGTTCTCATTATTGGTTTCTGTTAGTTTGTTCCGTTTTCATTATTTATTTCTATTACAAGTTGTTCAATTCTCATTGTTGGTTTGTGTTAAACTTTGTCCTGTTCTCATTCGTTTTTGTTATAGTTTGTTCAGTTCTTATTATTGGTTTCTATTAGTTTGTTCAGTTTCATTATTGATTTCTATTACAAGTTGTTCAATTCTAATTGCTGTTTTTTGTTAAAGTTTGTTCCGTTCTCACTATTGATTTCAGTTACAATTTGTTAATTTCTCATTAGTTCATGTTACAGTTTGTTCACTTCTCATTATTGGTTTCTGTTAGTTTGTTCAGTTTTTATTATTTATTTTTGTTACTATTTGTTCACTTCTCATTACTGATTCCTGTTATAGTTTTTCTATTTTCATTATTGGTTTTTGCTAGTTTGTTCATTTTTCATTCATTTCTGTTTACAGTTTGGTTAATTATAAGTTTTTGCTACAAGTTTGTGATTCGTTTTTGATTTTGGTTAGTTTGTTCAGTTCTCATTTTTGGTTTCTGTTACAGTTTGGCCGATCTAATTACGGTTTTCTGTTAAAGTTTGGTCCGTTGTCAATATTAACTTGTTACATTTCTGATTTTATTATTGATGTGTTATATTTTGTTCAGTTCGCATTGTTGACTTCTGTTATGACTATAGTTTGTTAATTTCATAATTGTGGTGTGTTACAATTTGTTATTCATTTACAGTTCATATATTATTAGTATTTAATTTTCAGTTCTTGTTATTCATTTCTGTTAGTTTATCCAGTTGTCGTTATTGGTTTCTGTTTGTTTGTCCAGTTGTCGTTATTGGTTTCTGTTTGTTCACTTGTCATTAGCCCCCCACTTGTCATTGTTTTTTTAATTTTGACTACCAAATGTTTTTAGGGTCGCAGCGTAAATTTATTGCTAAAACTCAATATGGGACACAAATGCATCAAAGTTATCCACTAAATAGAACTACATATTTTTTTATTAGACACTTGAAAGGCTTTTTTAACCCGTGAAGAAACATCAAACCCTCTTGCAATTTCTTAACAATATCCTTGGCAATAAAGAAAGCTTATAAACTTCCAAACTTCATGTACATCTTTATTCAGTGATAATGCATGACTAATTTTCAAATCAGTGTCAATACAGAATGGACTTTTTTTCTTTTTTTTTATGTTCATGATATGGTCAAAAAAAGTTCACAATAGTCATGAGCTACCATTTTTGGCTTGTTGCTGCAGACACTTTCTTGCCATCTCTAAAACACTTTCATATGTCTTATTTCCCCCGATAAAACCTGAGGAATGAACAAAGATACACCCTGGAATTCCACTCTTTTTTGACAGTTCCTCATCTCTAAATCCTCGCCATTCTTCTAACAAAGACAACCTGAAACATGAATTGATCACTTAAAACAAAATGCTTAAAAAGAAAAGTACATTTTATACATAAGCTATTTATTTAAATAATTTCTGCCAGATATTAACGATGATAAAATTACATCTAAAACATTTGGTAATTATACAGTACAAGTAAGCTAAATCTAGTACTTTGAACTGGCTTATTACAGTCATTAACCTAGGTCAATCCATTAAAAAGTGCTGTGTCTAAAAAGACTTGGGTACTAATTAATTACAAGTTAAAAGATATTTTACTGTACCTAATACCTAGGGTTAGTGTCTAAGACTGGTGGAGAATATAGATATATCTTCCAACAATTACCATTCACTTTTGTTTTTAATTTGTGAAGTTATGGCTAGGCTGGCATTCAGCTTGGTACACGATAACCAAACTTATAATCCAAGAAATCTCGCACCCAGTGAGATTTGTTTTTCGAAACCAGTAATAACTGATAAAATAAAAATAAATATATAATCCAAATGGCATAATTTAACCCCCAAATTATGCTGAAGTGTGAATGTTGATATAACTATATAAGTTATTATTGCATCCAAAAACTCACCTGCTTTCAAATGAGCCGACCCGGACAGGAACACACTGAATTCGCCAGGCACCACTTTGATCTGTGTAGAGCATGTATTTAATCGGTAGATTTATGCCTAGCTCCTCCTCTAGCGAAAACAAATGATCCCTCCATGGCACACCATTACTGCTCATGCAGGCAATTTCACCACTAGGGTCGACCTATGTAAAAACAAGCATTCAGAGTACTACTAATACGTGTCCCCTACTGGAAATTTTCATATTTCCTAAGTTCAAGGGCTATAACTCTGTCAAAAATGGGCCAATATGATTTGTGACCGTCAAACAATAAAGCTATATACAACAAAACTTCAGATCAATACCGTGAGACATTGTGAAAAAAAGTGTCTGGAAAACATATTTTCATATCTCCTAAATCCAAGGGTCATAACTGTCAAAAATCCGTAAATCACCATGAAAGTCAAACCTGATCTCTAACAGTACATGATAAAGCTATACACAAAATTCCATCCTAATATCTTGAGGCATTGTGGAAACAAAAAACATCTGAAAAAATATATGTAGAACAGACGGACGGATAGACAGAAAGGAGGACGGTGAAAAAACCTATAGTCCCCTCCGGTTGGACCGGTGGTGGAATGTAGTTTAATATCCACCAAAGGATAAGTGGTTAAATGGGACTATCTTATATACCAGCAGTGTGGTACTAGTTGAGACAAAACAAAAACAACCATAGGACCACTGTTGTGTTTCGATCCTACAATGCAAGAACCCCAGGCAGCGCTCGACCGATTGAGCTAGATCTCACCCTATTTGTTTTTAAATCAATCTGATTGTGACTTAGGGAAATCGAAATAACCTCTCACCTCTTTCCTGTTCTCGATGGCTTTTTGTACGATGTCTCTAGCAGGCAGCCATGCTGATTTATAATACTTCACTCTGTCTTCAAACTCATCACCAACCATTTTTATAGCTTGATGAAAACATTTCTACAACATTCAGAAATATACATATTGAAATAAAGCACAAAATGGACTGCAATCTTCAACAAATTCTGAATTTATGTAATCTGAATGGGGCTGCGCCAAAACAATTTGACATATGATTAAGGCTGCCTTTCCATTGGTCCGGTTTTACCCGCGTGGCTATTTTTGCCACTAAGCGGTAAAAATGGAATGCACTGATTTGCATTGAGGTCTTTCCATTGACACTGGTGCTAACCGTGCGGCAAAAATACAGTTGATCATATATCAATTTTTTTCCCAGCCGTGTTGCTCTAACCGCAAGGGGAATCCATAAAATGACGTCATTGTGGGGGTATTACCCACGATTACCCATAATTACCCATTTCCCACCCTTGTGTGTTTTATAGCATCATTTGTTAATTTTAAAGTCTTCAGAGTAGTTTTTTTATTAGCATTCTTTGTGCAATGTGCGATCAAAAGTTCACACATGAGCAAATGAAAACTTTAATGGACTTGGTAAGAGAAAACCCAGGTATTTATGACCAATCTTTAAGTCAATATAAGAACTAGATCTGAACTAACAATTGCTGGACGAAAATCGCAAGCAAATTCAATGTCCAAGACATGACGGGTGCAATAATAATAATAATTTAATATTATGCTACTATTATACACGGGCGTTATCTCTCGGCTCCTTAGTAATAGTGCAAATCTCGATTTGATTAATGTTGTTTTTTCCTTAAAAGTTTGATTAGTAAAGCATCTTCCTCATTTAATAATAACATATTTCAATTTACAATATAACTTTTTTTTTAGAAAAACATGGCCGCTTAATTAAGTAAGTAATGATGTCACATGGAAGAATCCGTGTTAAGAACGCATCAGTGGAAACGTGCTAGCCACGCGGGTAGAACTGCTAAGCGGCTATCCGCACGGGTAAAACCAGACCAATGGAAAGGCAGCCTAAAGGTTAACTTGATAATAAACTAATGTTAAAACAAGACAAAATTAACAAAAGTTGTAGTCCAATATCAGGAAATAAAATTAAATATCCTATCACTTCCAATAAAGGCCATTTCAATATTATAAAAATTATTGAAAATCATGAGAGAGAAAAAAAAGCATTTTGGCTAAAAGGAAAAAGGATACCGAGTTAACTCCCTTGACTAGTGATACAATTTGTATGATTTATCCCTATCTGCTGTGTAGTGTATGTACTGAAAATTATCTAGAATGGTGTCACATATGAACAACAATAAGTTATTAAATTTAAATAAAATTGGTATGTCTAGCATAGGTATTTTGTGAGATGCTTTTAGGCACTTACACGAAAGCAAAAGTAGGAGCACAAATTAATGAATGTTTAACGATACCCAGAACAAAAATACACACCAGAGATTGGGTGTCAAAAAATTTAAGTGCATTTGACACAAAGTTAAAATTGTTTGACAAAATAATCGGTGCCAGCCAAATTGGTCTATGGGCAATTGTTTTAGTGGTCAGCAGCGCTGCCTGGTGACATACGTACATCTACATCAGTGTCTGATTCATTCCAGTTTGGATTCAGATGTCCAACCCTCGAACTAAGGTCCGTGGAGATGTGATACCTGAAATAGAAAATTTTATCATTATAAACAGATATATATAATGAAACAGCCCAACATTATTGACTGTATACACACCAGATGAAAATGACATTAGTAAAAAAAGAGAGGAAATTTTTGCATTGTCTTGAGAAGTAGTGTGTAACCGAGTTTTGACCTCAAAGAACATTGTTAGAACCACCTATATTTGAAGCTAAAACCCATTAATTTTTAAAACTTACTCATCTGCAAACAAGTTGAACAACACTAGCCTCACCTTGGAATTCCATCTGCTCAGTTTTTTTATGCTTTATCGTGTGAAAAACCAACTATTTATTCTATTACCGATGTTATGGCAAAACTACTAAAACATATTAATTTGAAGCTAAACCCCATTAATTTTAAAAACTTACTTTTCAGCAAACGAGTTGAACAACACTAATCTCACCTTGGAATTCCATCGGTTTGATGAATTCCATTGTCAATGGCGTCGATCTCCTCGACTAAGTTTTCGTAGACCTTGTCGTAGATTACGTCAGTGATGTGATCCGCAGGCTTCAGTCCCAGCAGCTTGCCGACAACCTGGTGGCCGAAGTGCACGTACACCAACCCCGCGCTGCTCAACTTCGTCGTCCACTTCTTCTTCGGCATCAGGCTGTTCATTGTTTCACTAAATGTTCTAAACAAAGAGAAAAATATTCACAATAAGTATCCTTTCCAGTGATCACAATAACACATTCAAACAATACCAGTACGTTTGCCAATTGCAGACCTCGCTGTTTAAGGGGAGCCATTACTCTCGTTCTCCATCGGGATTACTGCTCTGAGATTAGTTCAAGGAGAGTAATTTTTAGCTCCCCTCCTGTCTACCTACAGCAAAATAACCATTTAGTCATGTTTACTTGCTGCAAATGTAACTTTAAAAAAAGCCATAGGCAGGCTCAAAATTGCCATTAGTGGGCCATTTCACCCATGGCAATTCTTTTTTAAATTGCTGTGGGAGACAAATTATTAAGTTTCAGCCCTGCATCACAGCATGAATCCACTAAGGTGGTTCGATCCTACGACAAAAGTCCCTCAGATGAGCACTCTACCGACTGAGCTAGACCCTCACCCTTTAAGCTGAAACATGCTAATTTAAATTTTAATAAAAAAAACCCGACTACAGACCAGTTTTACAAAAATGAGCTACAGTAATTCTACCTTTGATGATGATCAAATCTGTTCTTGCTGGGATCAAACACAGCACCAACATCTACAACTACATCACACTTCTCCAGCTCCTTTTCATCCCTCGTTCTGAAAAAGAAAAAAAAAAACATCCAGAATTTGAGGAGAAAAAATCATCTTTTTTCACAGACAGCTGAGCTGAAGCTGGGAACAGATATATCTTTATTGATTTTTTAAATCTGGCTTGAAAATACAAAGCTTTGAACAAAAATAAAGACTAATAGGATATTGTGGCAAATTTATAAAATATATGCTTTTTAAATGTGTACAATTATTAATCTGACCTGCTACACATATTCTATATAAAATCCTGGTATAATACCAGTCACAGAAAACAGTTACAAAGTTATATAATACCATGACTCCAATGAGAAGATCTACCCTACAACAGATGGATCATCAAGCAGCTGCTACACCAATGAGCTACACCAGCATATTATGTTTCCTATCAAAAACTAAAAAGTAAATTTTAGTTGTGATTGGTTGTTTTGCTAGGTAAACTTAAAATTAATTTGGTAGAGTGGAAAACAATCTTTGCTTCCCAGATTTCAAGATGGAAGCAAATGCTAAAATAATAGTTTCTGGCACTTCTTTTTGTAGATGGTTTTTTTCAACACAAGTTTCAAGAAAATCAATCCTTGGAGCAAGATTTAGCCACCTCTAAGGATCGATTTCTTCAGATAAGTGTCAGAAAAAACATCTGCCAAAGGACGGATGCCAAAAATAGTTTCTAGTACACAGTATTATAATTTTCATATACTTGTTTTAAAAAAGGCACTTAGTGATTTCCCTAGAAATTTGAACAAACACTTTTGGGGCATTTTCACCATTTTTGGGGCACTTGTTTTTCATTAAAAATACACAAAATTTAATTGAAATAAACATTAATGTAATTTATGTGCTTGTTTTAATAAATGAATGGCAAAAGATATAAAAGGCATATTTTATTAATTAATAATACCTTTTGGGGTGTTTTATAAAGGCATTTTTAGAATTAATTAGTGAAAAAGGCTTGTTTAATCTCAGGGCAGCATGGTGCTGATTAAAGCAAGATGGTGCTAGACTATTGAGGCATGGTGCTGCTGCACCATGCTAAAACAAGCTAGGGAAAACACTAGCACTGCATTTTATTTTTGAACCAAAATCATTATATTAAAATTAAACTAATGCAATTAAAATTTAAATCAGATAACAATGCAAGGATAAATGGGGTTTTTTTCAGTTTGTTAAGAAATATATATACAAATAGAAATGACATTCAATATATCAATAATAACAATCAAGACATGTCTATTTTTAAATTCATCACTAACCTAACAATTTCAGCATCCTGATACTCTGGTAATGATTTTAACATGTAACAAGCCAAAACTTCATCACAATGGAACTGTCCATTGTGAGTTCCGATATTCATCATGCAAGGTTTCTTACACACAGGCTCACCAGACATGAAGAAAATGTTCAACAGCCTAACAGAAACACTGAAAATACAAAAAGAAATGCTTACAGTGTAACAATAAGACGTAAGTTGTACTGCATCTTAAAAATGTAAGAGTAAAGTTATTTCAACACCAGTTGTTTTAACAAATGAAAAGGAGACCTGTGGGTTGTAGGCATTCGGTTTCTCAACAGCGAAGACACGCTTGTCTATTAAAGTGCAGAACTTTGTGTTTGCTTACAGGGCTAGCTCTGGGTGAGCAAAATGTTTCGCCAAATTGTTTATTAAACTTCAAAAATTACAGAAATCGCCAGTTACTTTCTAAAAAATGTCACAATTTTTACATAAAATTATTTCGCCAAATTAAAATAAAATTCGCCAACTACTTTCAAAATTCGCAATTGGTGAATTTGTTGAGTGCCAGAACTAGCCCAGGCTTAAAACATGAAGTTTGATGGCAGACTAGTACTTTATGCACCATAATTTTTACAAATATTTCTATGAATGTGACAAAAGTCTTAACTATCACTATGCAAAAGACACAACTAGTTGGACCAGTGCTGTATATAGCACACTATTTGTCATTAAGGTTGATAACAGTCACTTTTCGCACCACTGTTTTGATTTCATACACAATAAATATAACACATCCAACAGTAATTTTTGACAAATTTATATATTTGATATAATTTGACAAAAACAGGGCTTCTAGAATTTTTATAAAATCCACTAGCCATGGGATCAATGATTTAAAAAATTGAATAGCCAAAATGAAAAATTCACTAGCTCTATTTTAAGTTAATAAAATTTTACTAAATAATAGTTATAATCATATATGTCACCTAAAGAGGGAGATAGAGCTTAAAAACTAACATTGAGGGATTGGGGTAGGGGCAGGATATTCATGTTTACAAAATAGACTTAACTGCAACATATGACCCAAACATAATTCACTAGCCGTCGGGCATGGCAATAGTAGTTATTTACTAGCCCAACATTGAATATCACCAGCCATGGGGGTGGGGCTACCATAATCTAGAAGCCCTTTCAACTTTTAAAACTTAAACTTAATATTTTGTCAAGAGTTATTGGGTGCCGTAAAGGGTAAAGGGTAAAGAACTGTGCAAAAATACAAATATCACAGATAGATACGGACTTACTCAAAATTTCAATTTGTGCTGTATTGGCCATTCTCAAAGAGAATGTTACACCCCTGCACCACGGACAAGGGCTGCTCGTTTGAGAATTTTGACAGGGGTCACAGTACACCAGTGTAACAGATAAAAATCAACCTCCACTTAGGGGATTCGAACCACAGACTCTCAGTACGAGAGTCCAGTGCTCTACCAACTGAGCTAATAGGAAAATTCCCACTAGCTACTGCCAGTAGGAACACTTTATACCAACACTACTACATACTCCCCCCTCAAGTAAAGCTACATCCCAGAGCTGTGGGCCACGGGCAGTTGAACTGTTACATGTATTGTAATGAAAACTAGTACAACCCTTGCTAAATCAATTTATTAAAATATGACATACACAGCGAAGAAAATAGTACGTTTAATAAGGGACTTTAAAATAACGAAGTGGAAATTAGAACATGATGAAACACTGAGTTGCAGCATCAATTGGATCGATCGAGGATTCACAGAACTTCGGGTCTTTCCATTCAGACCCGGAAACTCAAAAGCTTCCGGGAAATCCTATTTCGTTCAGACTATTGTTTGGTGCCAACAAGTACTCCCCTGTAACAGAATCGATGGGGTAGTGTGCTGAAATGTAAATGGCAGCTTTCAAGTTAGTCCCAGCATACCAAATAATAATAATAATTTAGTATTTATGATGAGAATTCTTGGATTCTCATTTCATTACCGTTGCCGGTTAACCTTTTCATTTGTATCTGAACCACTGGAGCAGATCTTCGTTTTTGACGGGCGCTATCATGCCCGTAAACTCAATCTGACGAGCGTAAAATAACGCGCCCCTAAATTGAACAAATCACACTTGTATTTTGTTTTAACTCTGCCATTTTAATTGCTTATTGAATCCAATCCACAACGCCACAAACCTTTCCATTCTGTTCACAATGAACTTCCTAGAATACTTTTTATAAATTGAAACACGACTGGTTGTTTATCTTTACATTGAGCCAATCAGCTAGGAGTTCACTTATTATTAAGATCTTGTTAGTTTTGTTTTGTTTAATTTCGTACAATGCAGGTAATGATCGCGACATTTATTTTACACTGTCGTCGTTTTGGTCACATACAGATTTTTTTTTTTAGGTGCGTTGTCCAATAATTCTATGTGTACAATGTTTATACATGTTGATATCACAGTAAATGTGTACACCAACAAAAAACTAATTTAGTAAAGCAGGTTTTGTTTTCGTTAATAGCATAGCAACGTACTCGAAGACATTTCTACTTTCTGTTTCACGATACTGCCACATTGACCTTGGTAGAGTCGGATTTTTAGTACATGTGATCAGTTGACAGGCATACACCGATTTAATTTCAACTCAGTAATTCGAATTTACCAAGTGTAAAGCATGTATTTTTTAAAATTAAATTTACATTAGGGTGGGTTTGTTTTTTTTTTTTTTTTTTTTTTTTTGGGGGGGGGGTTTTGAGGGGGGGCGTTTATTTTTATTATTTTTATGGGTTGCTATGATTTGAGTTAGTAGTATAATAAATGACGTGTTAACTACAGTACACCGATAATGAAAGTTAATCCTGTTTGTAAAAATATATATTTATAAAAATTGTAGTAAGATATATTTGGGTACAAAACAATAGATGTTGACATTTTCTCTGTTATGACATTATTTATTTCTAAATAGAGAATTTGCAGGTACATAACATGTATATTATGATATCATGATAAATGTGATAACCCTGTGCCATGTGGTTGTTACACTTTGAATTTTTGTTTAGTTTAAATGATTTACAAATAGGCCTACTGACATTATTTTTTGTGAGAGTTTTATTAGACATTTTACAGTTAGAATTCTTAATAGCAATACCATAGTTGTTACAATGTCAATTCTGAATTCACATTCACTTCACAGGTTTGTGTCCATGGAGAAATCATATCATTCTGCGATGAAAAATAAAATTAATAAATCAGTTTCAATTCTTTATCCATACATAACTAACAGATTATCATGATTCAGAATTTTAATGCAACATGATATGCATATAATACACAAGAAATTGACAAATGTGTTCATGGTGTTTCTTTTTCTTGTGTAAGACTGCAATGGCCCATTCCTTCATCTTTGAGAACAGCCATCATATTAGTTAAATTAGGATATTTATTTTGAAAACACAAAACATTAACTCTTAAGATATTTAATTTAGAAATCTTTACTCCTCAAACTTAATCATGTTCATGGATGCAATTCCTCTCGGTCTCTTGCCTCTAATTCTGATTATTTTGAGGGGTGCGATTTTTCCCTCTTCTGCATTTTGAGGAGTGTGATTTCCACCCCCCTCGTAAGCATCTTGAGGAGTGCGATTTTTAGCACTCCTGGGGTTTTCAAAAACGAAGGTCTGCTGGAGAAAATTGTTCGTGCAAACACTAAAATCACACATCGTTTGTCTGAAAAAATCAAATTTTATGCCCCGATTACAATGCATAAAAGCGTACTTATGTAGTTCACGCCAGCACAGAAAGTTAGTTCAGCGGTGTGTTTTGTCAGGTTGCTAGTCACTTCGTACCATGGTCATTTCGTACCTAATTTGGTCGTTTCGTACCATTGCAAAAAGTCATTTCGTACCATGGTCATTTCATACCATTGCAAAAAGTCATTTCGTACCCTAGTCATTTCGTACCATAACTGAAAGTCATATCGTACCATGGTATAACAATTTATAACAATCACCCCGGTAATGTCTTTTACAAAATAACATTAAATTACAAATTTGTGGTTAATTTAAGGGATATTTTATCAGCAAGACTAAAAATGATTGCCACTTTGTATAAACATTAGCAATTGGCTAATTTGGCAATCAGTAAGGTAGTTAATGTTTTAATGGCTGTTATTGTTTATTTCTTAAACAAATAAGATGCAAATAAGCAAGTTTGAAAAGAAGACCTAATAAATAAATAATATTTTGTTGGTCCATTATATTGTTGTTGTTTTTGACTAATTATCTGGAGGCATTTCACACTAAATCGAAGTTGGCACTTAGTAGTAAATACCATATACGGCTCTTGTCAGGTAAAATGGAAATAACAGTTGACAGGTATTATGGGTATCAATAATGATATGCTGCACTATAACGTGTTCTGGTTTTCAAACTGTCAAAATAAAGTTTTAAAACAAAACCCACTTCTTTTACGCTATAGTAAATTCGTTTTCTATATATTGGAATGAAATGACTAGGGTACGAAATGACTTTTCACAATGGTACGAAATGACTAGGGTACGAAATGACTTTTTGCAATGGTACGAAATGACTAGGGTACGAAATGACCAGGCAGCATGGTACGAAATGGATGGTACGATAGGACTTGGGTACGACTTGTGTATGATTGGTTTTGTCACATTCCATTCAGTTTCAGAGCGTTTTTAAAACAAGACCCTAAAATCGATGGTCGCCCAACGGACTATCTTAAGATTCTTAGTAACGTTAGTTAAATTCTTAGTTGCGCGCAAACGAAGCATCCACCGAAACAGGTTTATCACCAAAACAGCTTTATGATGGTGAAAATTTTGATATAAAATGGCAGCACATCACTAACTGCATTTTGTAATGACTTTATAAGATTATGTAATCATAAAATCGACCAACACACCTTGCACGTCGTCCAATTTTAGAAAACGCGGTCAAAACATGCGCCAGCTCTGCTTTGTAAGGAGTTATCTCCCCTATTTTGTTTTTAAATTCCTCCTTTTCAATTTCTTGCCTTCTAAGGTGGGCTAATGTTGGATAAACCGAATGGAATTTTTTTTTAAGACGTAACATTTTTGTTAATATTCCATGCAAAATAATACTGATATCCTGTTCAGTTATGCATGTACTCATAAATGTATTTTTACAGACGTTCGTGTCAGGGATAGAATGGATGGAACGAACGGACGGACGGACGGACGGACGGACGGATGGATTGATGATGAATGTTTAACGACACCACCCCACAAATTATATTTGGCTGTTGGGTGTCATAAAAGAAGTGATGACCAAATAAATATAAAAATTCAAACGTTAATTGTAAAGACCTACAGGTTCCAAAAATATAATATCACATGTAAATAAATATTTATAAACGGAATAAAATTCAGTGTCTCTAATATTTCAACTCATGTTCAGACTGGAACAAAAAAGATTCCGTCATATTTATCCTATCTAATACATTATGCACACACACACACACACACACACACACACACACACACACACACACACACACACACACACACACACACACACACACACACACACGTGTGTGTGTGTGTGTGTGTGTGTGTGTATCTATCTATCTATCTATCTATATATCTATATATATATATATATATATATATATATACTCTGTCAAAAAAGAAACGCATAGGTGATAGGGAAAGAACAAAAGTGTTTGATTTTATACAATATCGGGTTTTTTTTTACAATGTTGCTGAATGACCATGTTTGTTAATGTTCCTGGAATGGGACAGCATGCCTAAGTGTACCCTAAAACAAATTTAACGCACGTTGTGGCACATTGTGCGACAATTGCAGGAAATCGGCATGAAATGGTAAGATTTTGGCGAATGCACGTGAAACTCGGGGAAAAGATTGGGGTAGTGATGGGTATTTAAAGTTGCAATTATGCCTCATTTTCATTTCGATGTAGACGAGTTACAAGATGCCAAGACTAAGCCTGCCGAATCGAAACATTGCAATAGGCCGCCTCCAGTTAGATGAATCGCAGTCAGCAGTCGCACGCCACATGAACGTCCATCACAGCACCATTTCACGTCTCTGGGACAGGTACCAGCAGTTTCAATCAGCTGAAGACCGGCCCAGAAGTGGAAGACCTCGCATAGCAACTGCAGCACAAGATCGCTACATCCGGGTTCTGCACTTGCGTCACCGAATTGCCACAGTAACGAACATTGCTGGACGCATACCTGTTTCAAGAAGGGTGTCTGCACAAACCATTTGCAACCGACTTCGAGAAGCTGGTTTACTGGCTAGGAATGAATGAATGAATGTTTAACGACACCCCAGCACGAAAAATACATCGGCTATTGGGTGTCAAACTATGGTAATGCAAATAAATAAAGTGATGATCAACATCAATATAAAAATTCAAGGTTTAAACAAAAACAGTGTAAAGAACTGTGCAAAAATACAAATACAAATATCACAGAATTTTACGGACACCGAATTTTACTCTAAACTTCAATTTGTGCTGTATTGGCCATTCTCAAAGAGAATGTTACACCTCTGCACCACGGTGAGGTTACAGCACACGCAGGGGACGGGCTAGGAGACCGTATGCTGGTCCCGTCCTGCGACGTCAACATCGACATTTACATGTTCGCTGGTGCACGAATGTACAGGGGTGGAACGTGGGAAACTGTCAGCGAGTATGTTTCAGCGACGAGTCACGTTTCCTTCTACAGCGACGTGATGGACGACAACGTGTTTACAGACGCCGCAATGAACGTTTTGCCAACAACTGCGTCGCCCAAGTTGACAGATTCGATGGAGGGAGTGTCATGATGTGGGGAACCATCTCATACACCGGCAGAAGTGCACTTGTGTTCGTACAAGGCAAACTTACAGTTGTACGCTACCGGGATGAAATTCTTCGCCGTCACATACTTCCCATTTTGGATCGACAGAGAGAACTCTTTCAGCAGGATAATGCCAGGGCGCATAGGGCACGTGTAACAATGGATTTCCTACAGAATGAGAACATTAATGTGCTGCCATGGCCATCAAGATCGCCAGATCTCAACCTCATTGAACATCTATGGGACACACTGGACAGACGTGTACGCCAACGTGACCCGGAGCCTCAGACGCTTCCGCAACTGTCACATGCACTACAGGAAGAATGGGCTAGGATTCCACGTTTCCGGATTCAGAGACTCATTCAGTCTATGCAAAGGAGATGTCGCGCAGTGATTACTGCTGCTAGCGGCCGCACAAGGTGCTGTTTGGTGACGAAAACGCCTCCACTGCCGTCAGTCCATAGCAATAACATTGTCACATACTCAAGTCAAATTTGACTGTGATACGATCATAAATAACGAAATTATGCCACTGTGTTAAAGAGATAATTCCATGAATATTTCGCCTATGCGTTTCTTTTTTGACAGATTATATATATATATATATATATATATATATTGTTTCTAGTTTTCTACAGATGGTTGAACTCCACCAAATTGACAAACCACTGTCAGTGTACCCCCATAAGCGTACGGGCTCTCATTTTACCCTGTATACTCAGTATACACTGGCAATACTCAAACTGAGGTGGACGACTCTTCTTCTGAATTCCACCAAAATGACGTACTACCGTCAGTATACACTGACAATACTCACACTGAGGCGGAGGACCCTTCTTCAGAATAAATTAATATGTCAAATAAGTATCGCCGATACCTACATGATAAGACTAGCTATTGCATCATTAAAATGCCTGCACCATCTTAGGTGGACTGCCAGTTTCCCAAGACTTGTTCGAAACCGCATCGCTCTAATTATCTTGCCAAGTTGTTTATTATTATGTTTAAAATCATTATATAGGACATCCACCGTGATATGCCAATATGGCTGCACGGGCACGATTTTCGTCAATTATTTCTTTTATATTAAACTGATAAGTAAATATTTTGTAAATACCTATTTAATGATACTGTACCTAATTTAGCATTTACTTGTTTGGGCTCTCATTGATGTATAAGGTGGTGTTTACTCTTGAAATTAAAATAAAGATGTCAGTAAACAGGTGATTTGTGACCTTTATTGGAACAGACTATAACACATTTTGATGATATGTGTCAATTTCATTTACCAGTAAATAAACTTTTAATTTAAAACTGCAAGTTAACTGATTATTTTGAATTGCAGCATAAATTATTAATTATGACCAGCATATTTAGTGAATATAAATTCAATATAAGTACATTAGAAATTTACAAAATCTTGTAACCCCTTAAAGGTGCTATATTAGAAGTTATATGTGAGCATATGTTTGTGGTACCGGCCTCGGTGGCGTCGTGGTTAGGCCATCGGTCTACAGGCTGGTAGGTACTGGGTTCGGATCCCAGTCGAGGCATGGGATTTTTAATCCAGATACCGACTCCAAACCCTGAGTGAGTGCTCCGCAAGGCTCAATGGGTAGGTGTAAACCATTTGCACCGACCAGTGATCCATAACTGGTTCAACAAAGGCCATGGTTTGTGCTATCCTGCCTGTGGGAAGCGCAAATAAAAGATCCCTTCCTGCTAATCGGAAAGAGTAGCCCGTGTAGTGGCGACAGCGGGTTTCCTCTCAAAATCTGTGTGGTCCTTAACCATATGTCTGACGCCATATAACCGTAATTAAAATGTGTTGAGTGCGTCGTTAAATAAAACATTTCTTTCTTTCTTTCTGTTTGTGGCAGAGCAAGGCGTGGCCCATTGGTACAGCGCTCGCTTGATGCGCGGTCAGTTTGGGATCGATTGCGCTATTTCTCGCTCCAGCCAATGCACCACGACTGGTACATCAAAGCTGTGGTATGTGCTATCCTGTCTATGGGATGATGCATATAAAAGATCCCTTGCTGCTAATCGAAAAGAGTAACCCATGAAGTGGCGACAGCGGGTTTCCTCTCTCAATATCTGGGTGGTCCTTAACCATATGTCTGACGCCATATAACCGTAAATAAAATGTGTTGAGTGCGTCGTTAAATAAAAAATTTCCTTCCTGTTTGTGATAAATATTATTCAATAAAAATGTATTTTCTACTAGTAGATAAAATTATTTTCTATAATAATTTATGGGCATATAGTTAAAACTACATTCCCTGGAATATTTTTATTATTTAAGCATATAGAACAGAAAATCCAATTACGTTTGGTGCATATATGACGCCGCACTCCGCATTGGTTTCACTACGCTGGCTTATCCAGGTCAAAAACAAAGCCATGATTTTGAAAGTGGAACACTTTTGACGGGCTCGTACCGATATCGGTTTTCACTGGCTTATCACAAGTATAGAATTCCCCAACAAGAGATCACGTGAGATTTCATAATTTTTGAACAAATTTACCTGTCTTGATTGAGGGGTCGTCTCATATCTCCAAAACATATTTATATCCATAGAGGTATGGTACAACGCCTTTCCAGGGGTAGGTGAGTGGGGGATTTGCCTTGAAATTTTGACAGTGGCCAGCTGTTGGCATACGCGTTACATGTAAGGGGGTGTTACTAATTACGTAACGCTCTAGGGGTAGAGGAAGAGGGTACTGTGTTCGATTTACGTAACATTTTTTAAGACTATATGTTATTTTTATTCATTACTTAGACCTAAAAAGGTGTTTTTTGGAAATGCGCGGTCAGTCTGGGATCGATTCCCATCGGCGGGTATACAAAAAGAACATGGTATGTGATATCCTGTCTGTGGGATGGTACATATAAACAATCCCTTGCTAAAAAAAAATGTAGCGGGTTTTCAAGGCGCGTGTGCAGGGATTTCAGCGGGGTTGGGGTTATAGACTGTGTTAAGCGAAGTTTATATAGGGCCATGCTTCCCCCAAAAATACATAAGTTTGGGCAAGTAAGGGTTTCGACCTCCAATACCTCCCCCCTGCACATGTACCCGATTCCTCTCTAAGATTATATATCAAAATTACCAAATGTTAGACATCCAACGGCAGATGGAAGGAAGGATAGGATATGTTTTATTTAATGACGCATTCAACATATTTTATTTACGGTTGTATGGGGTCGGATGATTATTAAATCAATATGTTTTATCTTTGATGTCGTTAAACACACCCCTCCCCCCCCCCCCCCAACTTTACTCTTTTCAAACGAAATAATATTTATTTGAATTTGTCGATTTTAACACGTAAAATTAAGAAGTGAAAATGTTCATTGTCTACTTTAGTATATTTTATTTTATAAATATATACATGATTAATGTGTTACTAGTATACAAACTAAACTTTAAAAGTTCTATTAACACTTTATAAAATATCAATTTTGAAATAGGAAGGTACGACTGTCGATAATTCGTTGTCAACATCAAACCGGTTTTAACTAAAGACTCTAGTACCGTATCCTCAACCGAACGTTCTTCGTACAGCGCAAATGCAGGGTCAGTATACCGGGTAGTAACATTGAAAATTATTACATGTAAATATTTATATATATATATATTATTTTATTGTATGTGAGGCTATAAGACCACATATAGAAGAACTCATATATTGATATTTTGGGACCAGTTGTTCAAACGATTAAGCAGCTTGGAAACAAAACAACATAAAAGCATTTATTATTACACATACATTACATGTGTGTGTGTGTGTGTGTGTGTGTGTGTGTGTGTGTGTGTGTGTGTGTGTGTATATATATAGTATAAAGCAAACAAGAAATATTGTAGGCGCATTTTTTAAGTTGCACCCCTCCATTGAAAAATCGTGCATGTGTCGTGTTTAACCATATGTCAGATGCCATATTTATAACAGTAATTGAAATGTATTATGTATATTTGAAATATTTGTTCGTTTTTCCTTCTTCTTTTCGCTTCCGATACTCTTCTATATGCAGTGGATGATAGATGTTCAAAAACAGTCTGAAGGAAACACATCTTACAGACATAAATGGGTCAGTATAATAACAGAAACCTATCCTTTCTATAGACAAGATGGACGTCGTAGTAACTTAATACATCTTATCACATGGTTTTAAATCTTTCCTTAGGCTGTCTGCAAAGGATAGGCGGCGTGTGTTTGATAAAGATATTGCCCGTATACAAACACCAATCCCCTTTTAAACTGACCTCAACAGGTATTTTCTCTTTGTGAATGAAACAGACGTGATAAAAAAATGAGGAGAATTTTCAAGTGGTTTGGGGTCGGCAAAGATATAAATTATTGATAACGAATATACCTAGTGATACCTAACCGCTTCATGTTGCGTTAGGTGATACTAGCTAAGGTCTGGAAAATATTTGAATCGAACATTCTTTTAGGACTGCTCTTGGTCATTTTCAATCTGTTTCTTGGGTATTTTAGAAAATGGGATAAAGCATAATATGAATTATGAGGGATGTCAGGTGCGTGTGCTTGTGGGAGGTAGGTTTCGGGGGTCGAAACCCTTCCCTGCTTAAGCTAATTTTCTCCTTTTTTTACAATACCTTTTCCGGCCGTGCATGTCTCGAATCCCCTCCCCCACCCCCACCCCCACCCCCACTCTTACCCCACCCTATAAACTGAATTTGCCAGGATGCCCATCTTCAACATGAAAAATCGAGCTTGAGACGCGCGGATCGGATGTGTGATCAGACCAAATGAAGTCAACTTGAGAATCTCTTTATTTCTTTTTTCTAGTGGCGGGACGTAGACCAGAGGTAAAGCGCTTGCCAATGAGTGGTCGGTTTGGGATCGATCCCCGTCGGTGGGCCCATTGGGCTATTTCTCGTTCCAGCCGGTGAACCACGACTGGTATATTAAACCCCGTGGTATGTGCTATCTAGTCTGTGGGATGGTGCATATAAAAAATCCCTTTCTACCAGTGAACAAATATAGCAGGTTTCCTCTCTACGACTATATGTCAAAATTACCAAATGTTTGACATCCAATAGCCGATGATTAATAAATTAATGTGGTTTAAACAATATTTATTCCCAATTATAATGCTGGTTGGGGATTGGCCAACAGGCAAAATGCCTATATCAAGGCCTCTCTCTTGATATAGGCAATGTGCTCAAGTTGTGTCGTTAAACAAAATAAACATTATTCTTTGTTCTCTTTGTTATTTCTCGGGTACATTTTCGACACACATGAGTGCATTGTGGAAAATACTTTGGTTTTTATTTTACTGTTATACTGTTATTATAAAATCGTTTTAATTAATGGATTAAAAAAAACCTTCTATCTATTTTGTCTATGGAACGCCTGGGATGGACACTAACAAGTCCTGTATAACAGATGCAGGATCGATAGACTTCAATAAAGGTAATTATTTTCCATTTAATCCAGAACTCCGCGACTTGTATACCAGAGACCGTGGACTGTGATGTCCTGTACACCTACGAATAAATGCGTACAAAGGAAGGAGCATCATACATGGCAAGAGTGCGATGTTGTTGTAAGGTTACAGCAAACAATGAACATTCACCGAGATGTCGTTACACAATTGTTTTCTGTACAGTATATATGTATATGTGTATGTATGTGTGTATATATATATATATATATATATATATATATATATATATATATATATATATATACACACACACACATACATACATACATACATACATACAGACACAAAGACACAGACACACACACACAAACACACACACACACGCACATACATACACACAACACACACGTGTCTACACATACACACACACACACACACACACACACACACACACATACATACATACACACAACACACACGTGTCTATACACACACACACATGTAAGACTATATAATAATGCTATGTGGATCACGTGTTAAAGCTACTACATGTAACCTTCAATTTGTATTGATGTACATAAATCCGGGTTTTGCTATTACGTTTTCATTTGTTTATTTCAACAGATGGAGGCGCTAATTGTATTTGTGTGTGTCTCTGACGGATCTGTGTGTGGTTTAGTGACACACCACGTGCTGGACCCTTTCAGTCAGCTTCACAAACAAGAGCAAATGATTATTTTTAAAATTTAATTTCGCCTCTTCAGGGCCGTAGCTAGCGGGGCAGGGTGGACAGTTACTAGTTATTGATATTGACGTTGTAAGTATGTAACCTCCCTGATTTCAAGCTTTCTGGGGTGGGGGAATACCCCTGGACCCCCTACTGTCTTGCGCCTCCAATACTCGTTCGTTCCAAGAATTCATTTGTACCCCCACCCCCACCCCCACCCCAAACAAAAAATCCTAGCTACGGCCCTGCTCTTTTAACAAAATTAAAGAAAACAAAAAACAACATGATTTTTCTATATAAAAGAAAGCTCTCAAAATGCTGTTATATCTAGACAGGAAACTGAGTTGGCATCCGACTCTTCTCCAGACACTATCCAGGATCTGCTATTTTTAGTATTCTTTTAAATACAAGGTTAATACTACATATATGGTAAACATGGTCGCTCAGTGCTAACCACAAATAATGTCTGTAAAATTATCAGCGGCCCATCCTATTTGAGTCGATTATATTTGCATATATACTATAGTATCAAACTACGTACATACTGACATAAATATGAATGTAATAGTTTATCAGTTCACTGAACAGTAAATTAACTAAATTTAAAGATTAAAAGGTATTTCGGATCTCTCTAATCGATTAATCTGAGGTTACGTAGTTTTATTAGCAATATTGAGCCGAATGTACGACGCCTTTTTTCTTAAACACAGGTGTTTAAGCATTGTAAATGTATGTAGTTACCAGAGGTGGATCTAGGGGAGGGGATGGGGATGGGCCCGCCCCCTCCTAAATTTTGCGACAGTTATAATTTTATTATATATTAATTTAGTTTTTTGTTAAATGAAGGGGGCGGGGCGACCTCCCTCCCAAACTCGCCCAAAGTTACCTTGGCATTCCGCCTAATGTCACTGCCCCCTCCCCTCTGGATCCGCCACTGGTTACACGCGTGTAAGTGTAAAACAGGCTCTGTCAATTCGGCTCATTATGTATACAGTTTTCCATATTCAAACGTATAGAAAGTGTTTTAAACACTTAGAACAGTTACAGAATATTTGTGCACATTTGGTTTGTGGGTGTTGGTGTCACTGTGGTGGTGTGTGTTTGTGTTTGTGTGTGTGTTTGTGTGTGTGTGTGTGTGTGTGTGTGTGTGTGTGTGTTTGTGTGTTTGTGTGTGTGTGTGTTTTGTGTGTATGTGTGTGTATTTGTATGTATATGTGTGTGTGTGTGTGTGTGTTTCACCATGTGATATCTGTGTGAATGTGTTTTTGTAAATATATGCTTGCACGAATGTGATGTGTGTGTGTGTGTGTGCGTGTGTGTCTTTGTTTTTTGTTTGTTTTTGTGTGTAGACTGCGTGAGTGTGTGTTTGTTTTTTTGTTTTGTTTACTTGCATGCGTCTAAAAAAGTCGTTTACAAGCCCGATTTGCACGTTCTATTAAGCATACGTCAAACCGTCACGTATTACCGTATCATTGCCATCAATATGATGTTTTTACATTGTGGAGCCAAAGCGGTTTATATACATTATGAGTAGATTAACCCACGTCGATTTATTACACCCAAATGATGCCATCTCGACCGTCTGAGTTTCTGAAGTTGGTACATAGCATACACCTTCTGATTAGTCGGTGGACCCATTGAGCTATTTCTCGTTCCAGCCAGTGCTCCACAACTGGTGTAACAAAGGCCGTGGTATGTACTATCCTGTCTGTGGGATGGTGCATATAAAACATCCCTTGCTGCTAATCAAAAAGAGTAGCCCATGAAGTGGTGAAGCGGTTTTCCTCTGTCAATATCTGTGTTGTCCTTAACCATGTGTCTGACGCCATATAACCGTAAATAAAATGTGAGTGCGTCGTTAAATAAAACATTTTCTGTCTTCCTTCTGATTAGCACAAAATATTATACGTTAGACAGCGATGAGAGAATGGCAGGTTTACAAGCGTCATCTTAGTGCACAAAAATGGATGTAGTGGGCCGAATTTACAAAGCTAGTTTTGTCTTACACACGTGTAACTACAGGGCCCGGTTGTACAAAGCATTGGTTAAAATTTAATTAACCCTGGGTTAGTATAATATTTTCATGTTAATTATTTTTGCACAAAGACAAAATAAACTTTAAATCTGATTGTGTGTGGATATTTTTGGTTGTTTTAAATCAAGTGTCAACGTTATGGTTAAGCCATCGGACAAAATGCTGGTAGGTACAGGGTTCGCAGCCCGGTACCGGCTCCCACCCAGAGCGAGTTTTAACGACTCGATGGGTAGGTGTAAGACCACTACACCCTCTTCTCTCTCACTAACCACTAACAACTAACCCTCTGAAAATACTCTTACAAATAGACTAAAACTCGATTCCATAACAGTTACTTCTCAGACGCACGTGCGTTTTTAACAATATGACAAATGAATTTGTGATATTAAAAAAACAAGGATGACCAAAAACACTTCGAATGTACGGAAATGGATAATCTAAAACATAAAATTTAAGTAAAGTATGATTTCAGTTATTAAAAACGGCTCTAATAGTAAAAGAAATTATGTCTTAGTGTTTATTAACTAGGGTATGTCCCTTTAAGTGCTCAAGGTGATCTTGGCGCTAAGGTCGCTTCGTAAAACGGGACCCTGGGCTATGGCGCAATGGTTAGGTTATCGATTTCGTCTTTCTAACCTCTGTAGCAATATAGGCTATGTACTAACAATTACCGGATAAAAACCACGAGGTTTGTATTTGTATTCTATTTTTGCACACGGTTATATATGTACTACCCCCATTGTGTTTAGCCACCGATATAGCACGTGTAGCTAATATTAACAGGATTGCTATCTTCAACAGGAAGGAAGGAAGAAAATATTTTATTTAATGACGCACTCAACACATTTTATTTACGGTTATATGGCGTCAGACATTTGGTTAAGGACCACCCAGATACTGAGAGAGGAAATCCGATGTCGCCACTTCATGGGCTACTCTTTTTCGATTAGCAGCAAGGGATCTTTTATATGTACCATCCCAAAGACAAGGTAGTACATACCATCGGTCTTCGATATACCAATCGTGGTGCACTGGCTAGAGCGAAAAATAGCCCAATGGGCCCACCGACGGTGATCGATCCTAAACCGACCGCACATCAAGCGAGCGCTTTACCACTGGGCTACGTCCCGCCTCATCTTTAACAGGTGCCTTTGTTTACATTTTGATAATTTTCCACTAGTATACTGATAGAAAGAAATAAGAAAACGCTCAGTATAGATCAAATTTAATTTATTACCAGCGAAATTATGTCTGTATAAGACACAAATGTTTAATATGAGGCTGAATGTCAGGAACACTGTCAACGCCCTGGCACTGGATGTGGATCTTTTAGTAGTTGCATATACATGTATGTCAGGATTATAAAATGTTTGACACCCAGCAGCCGATGATTAATAAATCAATGTGCTCTAGTGGTGTTGTTAGACAAAACAACCTTCAAATTTTATTAGTTGCAGTTATTTTCTGCTGTTACTATTTATGTGATCCATTATCCCCCCACCCCCCACACACACACACTAGTGGTTACCTTTTACTTTTAGGACATCATCATCATCATTATCATCATCAATATCATCATCATCAGTATCACTTAATTATCATTATTGTTCGGTCAATAACTACAGGAATATTAGTATTTATAAAATATGTAGAAGTAACAGTAATGGAAGTAGTAATAACAAATAGTGGTATTTAGTGGTACTAGACAAAACAATTAAAAATAGTTTTCATTTTTTTAAAGTGGTTTACTGGTAGCAATGGTTAATGATAGTAGTACATGTAGTTACTAATGACATATCATTAACTGAGTAGTAGTAGTAGTAGTAGTAGTAGTAGTAGTAGTAGTAGTAGTAGTAGTAGTAGAAGTAACATTCACAGTAGTAGTAGTAGTAGTAGTAGTAGTAGTAGTAGTAGTAGAAGTAACATTCACAGTAGTAGTAGTAGTAGTAGTAACATTCACAGTAGTAGTAGTAGTAGTAGAAGTAACATTCACAGTAATAGTAGTAGTAGTAGTAGTAGAAGTAACATTCACAGTAGTAGTAGTAGTAGTAGTAGTAGAAGTAACATTCACAGTAATAGTAGTAGTAATAGTAGTAGTAGTAGTAGTAGTATCAATTAGTAGTAATAGTATTAAATAGTAGTAGTAGTAGTAGAAGTAACATTCACAGTAGTAATAGTAGTAGTAGTAGTAGTAGTAGTAGTAGTAGTATCAATTAGTAGTAATAGTATTAAATAGTAGTACTAATAGTAGTAGTAGTAGTAGTGGTAGTAGTAGTAGAAGTAACATTCACAGTAGTAGTAGCAGTAGTAGTAGTAGTAGTAGAAGTAACATTCACAGTAGTAGTAGTAGTAGTAGTTGTAGTTGTAGTAGTAGTAACAATATTAGTAGTAGTAGTAGTAGTACTAACAATATTAGTAGTAGTAGTTGTAGTAGTAGTAGTAGTAGTAGTAGTAGTAGTAACAGTAGTAGTTGTTGTAGTAGTTGTAGTAGTAGTAGTAACAATATTAGCAACAACATTCACAGTAGTAGTAGCAGTAGTAGTTATAGTAGAAGTAATATTCACAGTAGTAGAAGTAATATTCACAGTAGTAGAAGTAGTAGTAGTAACAGTAGTAGTAGTAGTAGTAGTAGTAGTAGTAGTAGTAACTAGTAGTAGTAGTAGTAACAATATTAGTAGTTGTAGTAGTAGTAATAGAAGTAGTAGTAGTAATAGTAGTAGTAGTAGTAGTAGTAGTAGTAGTAGTAGTACTAGAAGTAGTAGAAGAAGAAATATTTGTTGTTGTCAATGATGTGTTAATTAACAGTAGACCACTAATACATTTAGTGGTGTATAGTACTATAAACAGGAGAGTACGACGTCAGGGCATCGGAAGGTCGGTTTGTAACGCAAAATAAGTTGACGCCTTTGATTAGAAATTGTGTTAACTGTCATCGGTTGAGTTCAGATCAATGTCTGCTAGGCTCAGACATGTTGTGCTGTCTGGCAAGCCGTTGGATAACATGGGGAATTCAATAAGGGAAATTGGTCCGTCCACCAAATTGAAATGCGTCAATGTGAAATGAGACACATTTCTGACTGACAGTCGTACGTCTGCGTTATGGGATTAAAATGAACTCGAAGACGTTATTTAATTAGAGGCCTTTATTTGACTGTCGTCGGTGGTCAGTCTGTTGGATATATATATAATTATCGATTATCATCATGTTTTTTTGTGTTGTGGAGAAAATTGCAGAAACAAGCGTTCAAGATTGAAAGAATGACCTTGAGATGACAGTGTCAGTGGTTAAACAATGAGTTTAAAACAGCTCACACTAGTTAGTACAAGTTTAAGGGTAGTGTAAATTAGAATATCTTTACCCTTAAAGGTGTATTCTCATAGTTGCAATTATTATATTTAGCTGTTCTTTAAATCTTATATGAATTTTTGAAAAATAAATAAATAAATAAATAGAGATGTGATACACATTCAAAAATAAAAGCTGAAAGCTGTATACTATACCTATATAACGTTTTTGTTTTTGTTAGCATTTCAGGTCAAGGAAGGAAGGAAGGAAATGTTTTATTTAACTACGCACTCATCATATTTTATTTACGGTTATATGGCGTCAGACATATGGTTAAGGACCAATCAGATATAGAGAGAGGAAACACCGTTATTGCCACTTCATGGGCTACTCTTTTAGATTAGCAGCAAGGGATATTTTATACGCACCATCCGACAAACAGGATAGCACATGCCACGGCCTTTGTTACGCCAGTTGTGGAGCACTGGCTGGAACGAGAAATAACCCAATGGGTCCTTCGACGGGGATCGATCCTAGACCGACCGCGCATCAAGCGAACGCTTAACTACTGGGCTACGTCCCGACCCCCATTTCAGGTTAAATTCACTATATTTTGCGACACTCATTTTACACACACAACACACACACACACACACACACACACACACACAACACACACACACACACACAACACACACACACACACACATACACACACACACACACGGCTGAAATCAGATGAAAAGTTGACAAATCACATCCCTGATTAATCAGTCCCTCATAATTATAAAATTTTAATACATAACTCAAGAATGCGATGTTGACATTTTACTTCAAGGTTTGTCAAGTCCAAAGTATTTATGGTTTCGCTGGTGTTTGTAACTGCCCGAAGTGCATTTTACGCGACACAAAATTATAAAGGTTCATACCGCTAAAACTAGCGTCACGGTATTAAAATAAGAATGTATGACTATGATATTTCTGATTGAAATATAGTTATTGGGTTGGAGGGGTGGGGGGTTATTGGTTTTGGGGGTTTGTTTTGCTTAGAATATTCATTTCTACACATCCGACACCGTAGGTGCTCTTTTTAAACGTTGCACCTTGCAACCCCTCCTTAGAAAAAGTCTTGCATCCGTCCCAGGAGTCGTTCCTAGCTTAAAGAAGGTCGGGTGACAGTACCAAAAAACAAAACAAACAACAAAAACAAACAACAAACAACAAAAAAACAAACAACACCAAAAACCAAATTAAAACCTAAGGCACAGTAAAAGAAAATTTTCAATTTTAAAAAAGAGCTTTTTTCATATTTTTTCTTTCTGGTGATGCAATCGCCCCCTTGCACCGCCTGCTAGATTCGGCCATACTATATCGGTATAGTGGTGTGTACTGATATAACCACTACATAGACTTCTCACTCACTAACCATTAGCCAGACAGCCCAGGTAGACAGGATGTGTTCAAGGCATGGTGCTTGGACCGTAATTGCATAATATCGCAAAACCAAAACGAAATAAAACAAAAACGACCTTTGAAAGACTTAGTGTAAAACATACAGATTTCCGTGTCCCTCGACAATTCAATAACAAGATAAGTGATCAGAATAACAAGACGTGAACCGGTAAATCCTGTTGAAATACGTGTATTTTCTGGCTCGTTTACACTACTTGTAAAAGTCAATCCGCAGTAAATGGAAAGTAGTAATCTTGTCCGCGGGTGGTAATGCACATCGTTATGATCGGCAATAGCATGGTTTGACGTCAGTCTTGAAGAACCTCCAGCAGGTTATCGCAGATAATGGCCATGTTTACATGCCTTTTGTTCTCAAAGTAAAGGTAAGTAAAAGTAGAGGAAGAAGAAGAAGGAAGGAAATACTTTATTTAACGACGCACTCAATACATTTTATTTACGGTTATATGGCGTCAGACATATGATGAAGGACCACACAGATATATAGAGAGGAAACCCGCTGTCGCCATTTTTTTTATCAGCAGCAAGTTTTTTTTTATATGCACCATCCCATAGACAGGGTAGTACATTCGACGGCCTTTCATATACCGACGGGGATCGATCGATCGCATCGAGCGAGCGCTTTGCCATTAGGCTCCGTCCCTCCCCGAGAAAACCCGGCCTCGGTGGCGTCGTGGTTAGGCCATCGGTCAACAGGCCGGTAGGTACTGGGTTCGGATCCCAGTCGAGGCATGGGATTTTTAATCCAGATACTGACTCCAAACCCTGAGTGAGTACCCCGCAAGGCTCAGTGGGTAGGTGTAAACCACTTGCACCGACCAGTGATCCATAACTGGTTCAACAAATGCCATGGTTTGTGCTATCCTGCCTGTGGGAAGCGCAAATAAAAGATCCCTTGCTGCTAATCGGAAAGAGTAGCCCATGTAGTGGCGACAGCGGGTTTCCTCTCAAAATCTGTGTGGTCCTTAACCATATGTCTGACGCTATATAACCGTAAATAAAATGTGTTGAGTGCGTCGTTAAATAAAACATTTCTTTTTTCCCCGAGAGAGAGAGAGAGAGAGAGAGAGAGAGAGAGAGAGAGAGAGAGAGAGAGAGAGAGAGAGAGAGTCTCGGGGAGAGAGAGAGAGACAGAGATAGGTAGACCAGACAGAGAGACATACAGATACAGTATCGGACGGCAACAGAGAGCACACGCGCGCGCACACACAAACAGACAAATGCGTGCGCGAAGTACACATGTATCGCTCTCGGTACACATGTTGAGGTTTTCCCATACTCATGGGCGGATCCAGGAAATATTTTTAGGGGTGGACCAAAAAAGAAGGGCACATTGACTCGTCAAAAGGGCACCTTACTACAAGTTTTGATATTTACAATTAATATGAATTCCTACAGTTCTACGTCATAATATACTAGCAATAATGAAGTAAATTGGCGTCACTCGCGTTAGAACCTCAATGGGGCCCCATTGAGACTCAATAACACAGACACATATCTGCAAGCTTGCGCATGTACACGAAAATCTTGATTTCATTTATCTACAATATAATTATTGTTTACTTAAAAAAAAAAAAATTCTACAAAAAGGGCACTTGGACATTTTGAGGGCACTCCCCCCCCCCTTGGATCCGCCCATGATACTAACTAGTGCCTCACAGCTGTTTTTTTTAAGACAGTCGTATATGTGTTGTCCTGTCTATGGAACGTAATGTGAAAATGGCGCTGAATTTGAATTGATTAATCAAATCACTAAAAACCTCTGATACTATTTTAATAGTTTTAAAAGTCTCTCGTAACTCCATATAATAGAAGGAAATGGTTTATTTAACGACGCACTGAACACATTTCATTTATGGTTATATGGCGTCGGATATATGGTTAAGGGCCATACAGATATTGAGGGAGGAAACCCGCTGTCGCCACTTCATGCGCTACTCTTTTGTATTAGCAGCAAGGAATATTTTATATGCACCATCTTTAAGACAGGATAGCTCATACCACGGCCTTTGATGTACCAGTCGTGGTGCACTGGCTGGAGCGAGAAACTAACTCCATAGGAGTGGCTTACAAGTTTACTTTTATTGCTGTATTATTGTGTTATTAATTTTGAACTCTTGTTTTTATTTTAATCTATACAAAAGGTGAGACGTAAATAAAGAATTTGTCTGTCTTTCTGTCCTATCTATATTTGTTAAGAAGTTAAAATCCACATATACAGAACAATCGCCAATAAAAAGGACTGGAAATAAACAGAAGAAGGGGGGAGGAAAACAAGAAGCCACAAGTAATAGGTTGTTGGATAGATTTGATGATAGACTGATGCGATATAGATCGTATAATACAGTTGTAGGTCTACGATTAGTCATAATATACGGATGAAAAAAAAAGGGAACATAAATAATAACAGCATATATTGATTGCAACCAAGACCTGCACTCACGGTATCAGGAATTTAACTGTGTTACCTGCAGTCAATCCCATGTTTTACGTTAAATACCTTCACGTCGATAATTTTCCATTTCGCCGATTACAATTATTTCACTTATTAATTACTATATATGCACAATATATAGGAAGAAACTCGAATTTAACCGAAACATCGTCGGGTTTCTTCCTGTTGTGGTTAATAATATTATGTGAAATATTAGTTATTTTAAAAATGATCAGTGTAATGGTATTTGACGTCAAACATAGGATTATTGCTGTATTAGGGCGGGAATCTTTGTTTACTGGGCCTACTTAGGTCAGGTCAGGTAAATTTTTGACATGCTTACATGCCACTAGAGCTTCAAGCACGTCTGCCCCGGGGCCGAGTCCTGGATAGCCAGGCGTCTGCTCCGGGCCAGAAATTTAACAGGACAATTTAGAAAATTACTCTAAAATTAAATAAATATGGGGACAAATTTAACAAAAAACTAAAATTTATTTGGTGTATGCCAAAACAAAAATTTACTTAAAATAATAAAATAAACTTTATATTAATATTTAAAATTAACACCATTTTTTGAACGGGCTATTCCAAAATATACAGAGCCTCTATAATTATATTTAACATTTACAAATTAAGCCATGTCTGGAGAGGATTGGAGGTTTGAGGGTTTGAAGGGTCACAGGAATTTATTAAATTTTTCTTTCTCTTTTATTTTATTTATTTATTTTACAATTAAAGGAGGGGTACCGAACATATCGGTAACTAAAGCGTGACCGAAAAAGAGGGATGGAGGCAGGTGTGAAAAAGAGGGAGTGGGGGCTAACCCCCAGACAAACCTAACTCTCCCTACGGCCTAAACCGCCTACGCCTAAGCGCCTATACTCTATCTTCTGGTGGCACATCCCATCCCCCCCTCACCCCCCCCCCCCCCCAGTCCGTCCAGCCTCCAATATCGGCACCCCCCCATATAAATATCCAGCGGTGGTGTCCCTAGGAGAGGGACATAGATTAGTTAACCAGCACTGGTAGCTGTAGTTGAAAACATTAAAAGAGTGTTGAGTCTGGCAGGTCGTGGGTGTGAAACGTATTCCGAAGAGCAGAAGATCCGAGGCGCCTCTCTGTAGACCAAAAGAACATAAAGGTTACATCATTCAAAAGACACTGGAACCCTTTAATTGAGAATACTAACGACTAGGAGAAGGTATGGGTAAACCTAATCATAGTACGTCGGCATAGGAGCAGCATCCCGCCCTATTAAATTCCTATTTTTTATTAAATCAAAAAGATTTCTAAAAACAGGATAAAAATAACAAACACATTAAAAGAGCATGCCTGTAAACATAATTAAAAACTTTCTTTTAAAATAACACAAACACATTATAAATCTAAAATAAATTTTAAACATTTAAGGACAAGCCGGCAAAGGGTGGGATCGTTACTGCCAGATAACAACCCCTGCCCCATACAAACCCGAGGCTGAGCCTATCACATTCATACACACAACACTGGGCCTACTTGATGGAAGGCAAACAGTCCGTCTTTTCGTTATAGAGTTATCTCTGACTGAGAGAGGTATTATAACCGTCCAAACGTCCGTCTCATGGGCGTACGGGCTCCTATTTTTGTGAGGGGGGCAGGCTGAATCAAACGAAAATGCCCGAATCTCGATTAGAAATGTTTGTCATATTAGTATTACTGCCATACAATAATATATAGGGTTGCAATCACTACCGTACACATTTTAACATGGATTATGTATAACTAATTTTGCGGGTAGAATGATGGAAATACATGGTAAAAAGATCTTGGGTTAACACAATTTGCCTGAATATCTCTATCTTTTTTGCCTAAATTTGAGGATTTGCTCCAGCTCGGGGGAGGGGGAAGTTGCTCCCCCCAACCCCCCCCCCCCCCCCCCTAGCTCTCGAACGGCAGAGTACTCATGCTAAATCCCACAAAACTGATATTCAATTCCACATTACATCTCTGTATTTTATACAGTCATAATTAATCTAGCAGTGAATTAAATCTCGTATCCAACACTCCATCAGTATATACATGTATTTCTTACACACCCGTTGGTGAAAACATCATGCGCTATTTGTGATAACACATGGGTTGTTAACACATGTACGTGTGTTAACAATTTCAAGACATACGACTGGTTGCACCTAGGTAATGACCTGGTCACCAGTGCCATGCATCCAAAGAAAAACAACACAGTGGAAATGATTACACTGTGACGTATAGTTAACCTGACAATCATCTGTCTGTGTAAGTTAGCTGCAAGTGTCACGACTGTAAATAACTTTTAGTCGAAAAAGATGTTAAAATTTGCTTAAAACCTTGTTTTTGAGGATATGTAAGAAATAGAATAATACATTCGTGTCCATTAGATACCACTTATCTTACAACTCGTTGTTTAAAAAACGTATCAAACTCGCTTTCGGTCGTTATATTATCTACATACATTTTAAAACAACTCGTTGTGAGGTAAATGGTATCTAACGGACACGAATGTATTATTCTCTATTAATTTTAGTAAGCTGCACCTGGCTAACTGAATCAGTTCTGATATATATTATTAGCATCCTGTGAGTCACTGCGTGACATAATTATATAACTGTATAGTTGTTCGTAAATATCGTGTTTGTTTTTACTTTACTAACAGTACAAGTAAATATACTGAGGCTGTGACAGTGTTGTCAATATTTTACAGTCTAGGTGGTCGCTGGTCAGTTATAAATAAAAGCTTCACATCTCGCGTGTCACGTCATTCACAATCATTTATACCTAACTGTCAAACAGCTGGTGTCTTCCTATTTGTTAAGATGTCCCATTTGTCAGACAGTTTTTAATTACCCCATCGTCTGTTACCCATAAAATAACAGGTACATCTAAAATCAATTATTATATAAATTGTATCGGACACAATAGTAACTGTTTACTTTCACTGATTGTATTTATGGTAGCAAATAATGAATGAATGAATGAATGAATGTTTAACGACACCCCAGCACGAAAAATACATCGGCTATTGGGTGTTAAACTGTGGTAATGGAAAAACAATGTGATGATCAACATCAATATAAAAATGCAAGTGTCAAATAAAACACAGTGTAAAGAACTGTACAAATATACAAATATCACAGATAGATACTGACTTTTACTCAAAATTTCAATTTGTGCTGTATTGGCCATTCTCAAAGAGAATGTTACACCCCTGCACCACGGTGAGGTTACAGCATGCGCAGAATGCCCTTCATAAGACTGTTGATTTTATGACAAATGACCACCATTTTGTTTTCCGCCATCGTGTTTTTTTAACTTTTTGACACAAAACTACATTTTCAAGTTTTTAACATAGAATTTTATAAATTAAATGTATCCACATATATGTTAATGTCAAAACAAATCCTATAAAGATCACTGGGGTACCAGTTACATATTTTTTATTAGGAAATTTTCCGCCATTTTGTTTTCGGCCATTTTGAACTATAAAACGTAATTTCTCAGATGGCCAACATATTTTTTTTTTTTTTTTTATTCAGCATACCAAAATTAGGTTTAAAATCTGTGTTGGTCCAAATCCTAAAAAAAATACCCGTATCTGTCAAATTTCTGGAAAATGTTAATGTTAATCCCATTCGTGCTAAGAAGCACATAAGGCTGTAACCAGAGATCGCCACTGTTGCCTGTTTTTTGCCAGCTTCTCCAGCAGCACCCAGCTCAGACTGCCCTCTCGAATTTCCATCTCTACTGTCCTCCTCCATGTTTTTTTCGGTCTTCCTCGTTTCGTTTTTCCAGGAGAGGTCCATCCGAGTGCCACTCTTGGTAGGGCTGTTTTAGGCATTCTGATGACATGGCCAATCCAGCGCCATCTTCGGCGCTTGATCTCCGATACCAATGACTGTGTAGAGGTTTGTTTATGGAGTTCGTCGTTAATGAATTAATGAATTAATTAATTAGAGAATGAGTGGGTGGATGGACTTGCGAATCGGCTAAGAGATAGACAGATCCACACGTGGAAATAAACTAATGTGACATCCCTAGAAATAAAGATTTGATAACGTAGCCTATATCGCATAATAGGAGCCAACAATTCAAGCATAGAAATCAAAACAGTTTCTATATTTACCACTTTCTGCAGGTGTTTCTTTTGTTGACAGAGTTTAAGAATATTTAATTAATGACCACCAATTTAGCCTATCCCTGAAATAGTAATAAATCATTGAATAGCATTTTCTGAAAAGTCTTTAATTACATTATGAATGAATTACATTGAAGCACGCAAGCCGACGTGCGGAATGGCGCATGGGTTGAAATTAAATTACTCCTGGTATATTTAATTTAAGGATAAGAAACGTAATACTAATGCAATTCGTTTGTAAAAAGACACATAGAGAAGATTAATGATTATTCTGTCTACCGGTTTTATCTGATACTCTTGGGAGCGTGATGTAGCCCAATGGTAGAGCTCTCGAGTGAGGTGTGATATACCTTACGATCGATTTAAGAGAAGGAAGAAGAAGAAGGAAATGTTTTATTTAACGACGCACTCAACACATTTTATTTACAGTTATATGGCGTCAGATATATGGTTCAGGACCACATAGACATAGAGAGAGGAAACCCGCTATCGCCACTTCATGGGCTACTCTTTTCGATTAGCAGGAAGGGATCTTTTATATGCACCATCCCACAGACAGGATAGCATATACCACAACCTTTCTTACACCAGTTGTGGAGCACTGGTTGGAACGAAAAGTAGCCCAATAGGGCCGTGGATCGATCCTAAAGATGTAAGAGAAAAGCATAAGAAAAACAAAACTGTGGCTCATCTTAACCTTGGAGCGGATCCAGCACCATTTATTTCATTTCAGTTTATTTTCTTGCTTATATCCAATTAAGGTTCAAGCACGCTGTCCTGGACACACACCTCAGCTATTTGGGCTGTCTGTTCAGGACAGCGGGTTAGTTGTTAGTGGTTAGTGAGAGAGAAGAGAGTGTAACTTGGTTTTACACCTACCCATTGCGTCGTTAAAACTCGCTTTGGGTGGGAGCCGGTACCGGGCTGTGAATATTGTACCTACCAACCTTATGTTCGATGGCTTAACCAGGACATCATAGAAGTTGGTATCCAGCACCACGGAAAAGGATGCACCAATGACCAATAATATGTATAAATATTACGTCGCAGAACATAAGAAGTTTTTCATCGTGCTTCGTTTGCCTGTGTGTTACTTAAAATGGTAATCAAATCTTTCAACATAGCTCCGAAACAGACAGATATGACTATCGGTGTATCACCCGCTATCCCGGACACAACAAGAAGTCATATTCTGACTGAGAACTGGACCCAGCCAGTAAACCAGCACACGCACAAGAGATTCCGGTCGCCATCTTCTCGCATATGGAGATGCGCAGCAGATAATTGGAACGTGCCATCTATATGACTGTCGAAACCTATGTACAGCAGTTGCAGGACATTACGTGGACGATGACAACCGAATATTTGAGAAGAAGTTGTAGGGGACCAGATATGATATTGGCCATTGCCACTGTTGACCTCGTGGTATAGCGAACGAAAAGAAGAAAAGGTCTAACATTGTTTAAATGACTACGTGAATCCAAGATATGTGCACACACACACACACACACACACACACACACACACACACACACACACACACCTAAAAATCGACAACAAACAAAATAAACAAAACAAAACGAACAAAACAAACAAACAAACCTTACCTTCTACCTTAAAAGGGAGGTAGTATCGGTTGACTGAATTATCAAAAACAAAATCTAAACATGTGATTGTGTGTGTGTGTGTGTGTGTGTGTGTGTATTTTGTTTTCTTTTTTAACAGCAAAGACGGTGTTGAATTTATTGTCCATTCCTGTTTCATGTTTAAATGGATCAAAACATGTATTTAACAGTTATATATTTGTTTCTGATGAGTACAACTGCAACTTAATTGTATCTAAAACTCTTTTATTCAGACTTTTTTTTATATCATTGTAGATTAAATTTAGTTAATTTACTGTTCAGTGAACTGATAAACTATTACATTCATATTTATGTCAGTGCGTACGTATTTTGATACTAGTATATATGTGCAAATATAATAGATTCAAACAGGATGGGCCGCTGATATCTTTACAGGCATTATTTGTGGTTACCATGCATGGAGTGTTAACCTTGTATTTAATACGTGGTATGTGAACTCAAAAGAATTCTAAAAGTAGCAGATCCTGGATCGTGTCTAGAGAAGAGTCGGATCCCATCTCAGTTTCCTGTCTAGATATACATGTAACAGCATTTTGATAACTTTCTTTTATATAGAAAAATCATGTTGTTTT